>NC_060912.1:12703657-12731157 GCF_014805685.1 Silurus meridionalis | reverse complement strand
CACACAGTACTCCCCACTACACTGTACTCACCACCACACTGTACTCACCACCACATAGTACTCCACACTACACTGTACTCACCACCACACAGTACTCACAACCACACTGTACTCACCACCACACTGCACTCCACACTACACTGTACTCCACACCACACTGTACTCCACACTACACTGTACTCACCACCACTGTACTCCACACAAAACTGTACTCACCACCACACTGTACTCACCACCACACTGTACTCACCACCATGCTGTACTCCACACAACACTCTACTCACCACCACACTGTACTTCCCACTACACTGTACTTCCCACTACACTGTACTCACCACCACACCACTACACTGTACTCCACACTACACTGTACTCATTTGCCACCACACTGTACTCCACACTACACTGTACTCACCACCACACTGTACTCCACACAACACTTTACTCACCACCACACTGCACTCACCACCACACTGTACTCCACAGAACACTATACTCACCACCACACAGTACTGCACACTACACTGTACTCCACACTACACTGTACTCATTTGCCACCACACTGTACTCACAACCACACTGTACGCCACACGACACTGTACTCCACACTAAACTGTACTCACCACCACAATGTACTCCACACAACACTTTACTCACCACCACTCTGTACTCCACACTACACTGTATTCACCACTACACAGTACTCCACACTACACTGTACTGCACACTACAATGTACTTACCACCACACTGTACTCACCACCACACAGTACTCCACACTACACTGTACTCACCACCCAACTGTACTCCACACTAAACTGTAGTCACCACCACACTGTACTCCACACAACACTGTACTCACCACCACACTGTACTCCACACACCACTGTACTCCACACACCACTGTACTCACCACCACACAGTACTCCACACTAAACTGTAGTCACCACCACACTGTACTCCACACACCACTGTACTCACCACCACACTGTACTCCACACTACACTGTACTCACCACCACACTGTACTCCACTCTACTCCACACTACACCACACTGTACACAACACTGCACTCAACAACACACTGTACTGACAAACACTGTACTCAACACTGCACTGTATTCAACACTGCACACAACACTGCACACAACACTGTACACTACACTGTACACTACATTGTTAGCTTTAGCTTCGACGTCTTTACTCTGCAACGCAACCTAAACATACATTTACCGGATGTACTCCTCTGAACCGAAAGTGACGGCGGACTGAAACTTATATAACCGTTTCGCCAGTGAACGCGTTTAATTCGGATTATTTGTAAATCCAGGGATCTGAAACACTGCCAGCTGTTCCATCTCTCTGTGTGATGTGGACTTGCTGACTGCGTCACTTCCGGCGGCTCACCGGAAACATCTTTTGTCGTCATGGTAACTCGGCTATAAGTGCGCTATATTTCTTCGTGCATCATTTCTCCTAGTTTCATTTCCTCCAGTGAATACACTTTATAGCGTTTAACTAGATGAACTTTTCCGAATCGAAGAGACCAGAATCTCCCCAAATCAACCTTTTTCACACAAACAGTTATATATAGAAATAATTCACTTATTGTACCATTGCTTTAATTTCACTCTAAAATCCTCCACCAGCCTGAGAGAGCTTAACCAAATCACAGCTTTCGATCATTCACTCACTTAAATGTGATCGATATTTTTTCTGTGATTATTTCCAAAAATGTTTAACAGAAAATCTACAGGATGTAGTGAATTGTTATTCCCGGTCTTTTCCTCTAGGTGTCGCTGTGGTTTTCTCAGAGCATTACATGTAAGCCATCTCCGACATTTTACCTTCTGCTCATATCCACAACCAGACACAGAACAGGGACATGCTCTCACCTTTATCAGTGTAAACATACACCAGGGTTTCTGTACAGGCGGGAAACGAGGAAAATAGGACAAATCTAAAATAATAAAATATGTGGATGTAGTATCCTGGAGCAACCATTAAGTGTCTTTGATGTTTACTGTTGTTGTGTTCTTGATCGTAGTTATAAAGGTAGAGCTCCGTGTGGGAGCGCAATAATGTTAATGTCTAAATAATCAGCAGTAAGGAAGGATCAGATTCTTTGGTGGTGCCCATCCTCCACAAAGAAGTCAGAAGATTCCTGGTCACCCTGGGATCTGCGTGAGAGGTGTGATGGTCAGGGGCGTGATGGTTAGGGGTGTGATAGTCAGAGGTGTGATGGTCAGGGGCATGATGGTCAGAGGTGTCATGGTCAGGGGCATGATGGTTAGGGGTGTGATAGTCAGAGGTGTGTTGGTCAGAGGTGTGATGGTTAGGGGTTTGATAGAGGTGTGATGGTCAGGGGCATGATGGTCAGAGGTGTGATGGTCAGGGGCATGATGGTCAGAGGTGTCATGGTCAGGGGTATGATGGTTAGGGGTGTGATAGTCAGAGGTGTGATGGTCAGAGGTGTGATGGTTAGGGGTTTGATAGTCAGAGGTGTGATGGTCAGGGGCATGATGGTCACGGGCGTGATGGTTAGGGGTTTGATAGTCAGAGGTGTGATGGTCAGGGGCATGATGGTCAGAGGTGTGACGGTCAGGGGCATGATGGTTAGGCGTGTGATAGTCAGAGGTGTGATGGTCAGGGGCATGATGGTCAGAGGTGTGATGGTTAGGGGCATGATGGTCAGAGGTGTGATGGTCAGGGGCATGATGGTTAGGCGTGTGATAGTCAGAGGTGTGATGGTCAGGGGCATGATGGTCAGAGGTGTGATGGTCAGGGGCATGATGGTCAGAGGTGTGATGGTTAGGGGCATGAGGGTCAGAGGTGTGATGGTTAGGGGCATGAGGGTCAGAGGTGTGATGGTCAGGGGCATGATGGTCAGGTGTCTTATGGTATAGAAGTGATGTATTTATAATATTGTATTATCTTCACAAACTTACAAACATTCTCCAGTAAACATGGTTGGAAAAGTAATGTTATGTATAATGTATAAAGTTGTAATGTATAAAGTTTAAAAAAAGAAAATAATCACCTAAAACAAAATGAAAACATTGGTTTACTCTTTTATTATTTATACTGTGTGGAAAAAGTGGAAAAAGCCATCAAGTTAAACACTGTCTCATTTTTGATCCATCAGTTCAGGATGTTGGAACCTTAATGCACACAGCACAGAGTAGTAACAGAGATTTAGTGAGTGAAGCCCAAAGAAAAAACAACAGAATTCATAATTATTATGGTTTTGAGTAAAAATTTAAAATGCATGATTCTGTGAAATTTAGTTCTAAACATCAGATTAATCGCCATTAAACTCATCAAAAGGAAAAAGTGATCAAATACATGAAAGTCTATAAAATGAAAGGAAATATTGTAAGAAACAAAGATACAGAGTCCGAGTTGTATTTAGAGTCAGATTGTGACTCTGCATGCGAGATTTAAGTTTTTGGGTTATTATCATTATTCTCTCACACAGTATGTAGATTTTCCAGTTTTCCACTCAAACATCTCAGTGTCACATCACTGATTCTAACTTTTATAACTCACTTAAACTTTCAACGGCTCTGTCTTTAGTGAT
This sequence comes from Silurus meridionalis, assembly GCF_014805685.1. Taxonomy (NCBI): domain Eukaryota; kingdom Metazoa; phylum Chordata; class Actinopteri; order Siluriformes; family Siluridae; genus Silurus; species Silurus meridionalis. Next base: position 12,727,579 of record NC_060912.1, on the reverse strand, counting down.
CTCCTGCCATTCTTGAGGAATCTCTCCGTTCCCTGTAAATTTCCTCTTGTAGTGCTTCTCCAGGTCTTCCTGGAACCTGCACACAAACCACTTCCAGTAGGGCATCTCAGAGTTGTCAGGGCTGATGTTCCACCTGGCGTATTTTTCACCTGCTTTTCTGTACTCTTTAAAAGAAAACACACCAGCAGATGTTCGAAAGAACAAGTCGTTACTTGATACAGCCGTGGTACAGAAATCAACTCCAAGGTTTTCTGAAAACATGAAGGACCATCCATTGATCCCACAGTTTCGATGGAAACGGACACGGTGATCTCCATCATGATCCTCCATCGTGTTGGTGCAGATGGCGTTACAGAATGGACACTGAGCCCAGCAGCACTGACAGAGGTGATCCAGCAGAACTTTGTGTGGTTTCTTCTTAAACATTTCCTGTTTAACATCAGAAATAGTTTTAAATGTATTTTGTAACTTTGTCACCATGTCATTCAGGCCCTTATTTACGATCTCCTGAAGAAACCCAAGGTCTGTAATCTCTTTCTGCTCAAGACATGATTCTTCTTTAAACTGAAGCTCATCCTTCAGCTCCTTGGAGAAGTACTCCAGCCACATGTCGATGTTTCCGTTTATTTTATTGACGTCTTCTGTTGATTTATTCACCGCGTTCATCACACGCTTTCCTTTGGACTTTATGTTAGCTTTGATCGTTTTCAGAACCTCTTGACTCTTGTCTTCGAGTAGGTATTTATCTACTTCCTTGGTAATAAAGTTATTAAAATGTTCTTTGGGTTTGTGAAGGTATTTAGTGTAGTTCTCAAAGTTTTCTTCTTCTGCTAGTGATGTCAGAATGTGTTTCTCCAGGTTAGACCTGTTTCCACTGAATGCTGGAACGTCACGTTTCATTTTCTCAGCTACATCGATGGCAGTTTGGTCGAACGCTGACTGCAGTATAGAAGGCTTAAGTTTGTCCACAATGAATTCACCAAACACTGCAGCTGAGGTGGCACCATTGGAGTAGTTCTTGAAGATATTGAAGTAATGAGGCTTCTGATTACTGAGGTAGAGCCTGACATCATTAACTTCCTTAAATTCCATGTGAAGTTTAGTAAATTTCTCAGCAGCAAACTTACAGATAAAAAGGCAGAGGTCTACTGTGAATTCCTTCTTGAGTGTATAGAAAGATGTCTTCTGTTGATGTTCATTAATATTGGTTTTGACAAATTGAATTATTTGTTGAATGTAGCTGTGATTATAGCCGAGCTCTGCACTGGACATTCTCTGAATTTCATTCTTACTATTTTGAAAAACATTTTTTATCATGGCCCTGAATTCATCATTTTCCTTTGATGATAACATGTTTGTTGTGGACTTATTTTCTAGTTGAGTACTTGGTGGATGTATTGCTGACCAAACTGTAGTAATAAGGCTGCGTGCCTGACTCCATCGACCAGACTGTTCCATGTTTACATCTGTGGGATGCTCCTTTTGTGGAACGGACACTTGAGACTTTTTGAAAATGACATAATCGGAATAATCTCCAAAAGCATCGATGTCTTTGTAACTGCCCAGGTTCTGTCGATCACAGACAAACGACAGCTCGAATGTTTCAGACAAAATCTTTGTTACATCTCCAAAAACATCAATGTCACCAACCATGGGTGCATCCTGAGACAGTTCAGAGAGCCAAGTGGACCAAACATCATCAAAATGGCTTGTCAGCACATTTCCATCAGTTTGCTTGTTTTTCAAATTGAAAGCAAGTTCTTTACTCAGTTTAAAGAGTTTATTTTCATACCTTGTCTTTTCCTCATCAACCTTTTCTCTTGCAATTTTCTGTTGATAAACATGATCTAATTTTCTTTTTGCTGCCTCCACAAGTTCATTGTAGAGATCCAGAATTTTTCTTTCAAACCTCTCTTGCCATTGGATCAAAATATCTTTATCACGGTCATCCCTGAAAAAGTCAACTACTTTCTTATCTACACTTTTTTTCAACACTGCCATTTGTGCCACAAGATCTTTTTCCTCAATCCTCAAAGATCTTTCATTGTTGACTCTGTTCAGCAGTTTGTTCTCAGCTCCCAGCATGGCACTGCGAAGGCTCCAGGTCCATCTGGTGTATTCATGCTCTAGTTTCCTGTACACTGCGATCTCCAGAGTGTTTCTGAAGCTAAACACAAAATTTTCATTTAGAAGTGCATTCCACAAATCACTGATGCTGGATTTAAATTGAGAAAGTGTTACACCGCGGTTTGTGGATATCTTTGACATAATATCTCTCCTTAGCTCCTCAATATTTTCACTGTATGATGGGTTTGGTGGTGCCATGGGTGGGCTTCCCTCCCAGAGCTGTGCAAAGTACTTAACATCACCTTGTACATCAAAAGCAATGATATCATTAAAGCACTGAGCATCACCATCTTCTTCTTTAGATGCCAGCTTGGTCATTCCATCCAGTTTTTCCTGTAAGCGTCTTCTTCCCTCCATGTTTTTCTCTCCAGCAGTGACGTCTCCAACATTCTGGTGGACAAACAAACAGCTGGGCTTCAGTCTGACCTTCTTCATTCTCAGAAAAGCCTGAACAACAATCTGAAGGATGTCCTGCATCTCAGCAGGGTTCTCTCCAAAGATGTTGATCAAGGTCAGGTTTCCAAGACCAACAACAAATGTAGCCAGTTCATTGTCATGGTGTATTGTGGTCTTCTCAGCCAGCTCTAAACCTCGAAGACCTTCAGTGTCAACAACTAGTAAGTAGTCAAACTTCAGCTCTTCCTTCATCTCTTCTGACACTCTGACCAGCTGCATGAAGGCTCCTCTGGTGCACCTTCCAGCACTGACAGCAAACTGCAGTCCAAACATGGCATTCAGCATGGTGGATTTCCCAGAGCTCTGAATCCCCAAAACTGACAGAACAAACACCCTCTGATCTCCCAGTATCTTCACAAGTTCATCTAGAACTGCTGAAACCCACATCAGAGGAACATGACCGGCATCTCCATCCATTATCTCCAGCGGATATCCAGTCACTATAATTTCTGCAGCTATCAGAGGAAGAGTGGAGATGTTTACTTTTGCTTCATTTGTTAATTGTGTGCTTTGTACAGACATCCAGGCTTCAAAAACCTGTCCCATTTCTCTAAGGATGTGTTCTACTCCAAAGGTGACAGCATTCAGGTCTCTGGAAATTCTTTCCAGTTTTGCTTGTTGCTCACTGAATGATGGTGACATGTTGGATTTCTTCTTCAAATCCAGTACCTTAGACCATTGTTCATCGAATTGATGATGAAGTGAGGAGAGACATTGTGAAGTTTGACTGTCCAGGAGCATCCCAACCCACTTGAGAAAATAAACTCTTTCATTTCCTTTTAATGAATTTAAACTCTCAATAAAACGTTTTATAAGACAGCTGAACGCTAACTCACGCTGCCGAGTGCGTATTTTATTCATTTCCTGTTTTATAGCCATTTTGTGGTTTTCTAGGTGTCCAGTCAAGCGGTAGAGTTTTTTGTTCTCATGACACCAGTCATGCCACAGTTTTCCTTGACAGGGCAAGTATTTTTCTTTAATGCTTGGCAGATTTTCATTGTTGAGCAGCTTCATGAGCTGGTTTGCTGCTTCCTTTGCTCTTTGGCATTCTCCTTTCGCTTCATCTACAATTATGTTCAGTTGGTTGGCAACATTCTCAAGTTTAAAAGTAGATGAGTGTTTTAAGCATTCTCTGATTGTCCTCCTTAATTCCTCAGTCACATCAGACTGACTTCGTTCTTTCAAACCCATTCTGTATTTGCCTTCACACAGTTCCTCTGCAACTGAGTCACTGTCAGTAAGAAGGAAAATGAGAGGCTTTGTGGAATTGTAGAGCTTCTCAATAATTGTCCTGGTACTTTCATTCTTACCAAGTGAAGACAGAAGTAAAATATTTACTGTGGACATTTGTGTCACAATCTCACGCTGGGTTGTGTTGGTTCCTGCATCTCCATGAAAATTACATAAGGCAACACAATCAGAAAGCCAATCAGAGTTCTTACCAGAGGGGCAATACCAGGCAATTTCAACAACTCCATTCATCAGGAGTCTAGTTTTGCTGTCCTGGGGGCAGTTCCTGTCAAAAAATGTATGATATCGATCATTGATCAAGTTGTTCATCAGCTGTGATTTGGATGAGGACACAGATCCCAACCTAAGGAAGGCCACCATTGGCATTTCTTCTCCAACTATGGATTTGCATTTGCTGGTTTTATTACCATCATCATCAGAAGACTTCCAACTTTTTTTTATTTGCCGAAAAGTCCAGAGAGGAAACTCAATTTGCCCTGTGATGGGGCTGGGCACAAGCAGAGGTACGGCATACTGACATTGAGAGAGCTTCGTTACCATTAACTGTTGAAGAAAGTTGTCTGCATGGTGAAAAGCAGCCATCTGAATATCCATTGGGTGAACCTGGAACTGCTCTTCGGCTGCACTGCACTCCACCGAGTTACTGTCAAAGAGGACACTGAATATATCTTTCGATGCTGTGGCTTTTTGTGGACTGCTGGGTTTAGTGACGTGTCTGAGTGGGATATATCTTGCGGTGTAGTCCATCATGAACAGCCTGTGCAGGAAAGTATAAACCAAATCCTTTTCAGTACACGGCTCATGACAGTTCAGTAAGGATGCCGTGATCTCCAAAAATTCTTCAGTCTTCAGTGTATGTTGTGGATTAAGATTGAGTCTGCTGAACAGCCGCCGTATGTTTTCATCTCCAAGCTGATATTCACACTTGTTTTTATTTTGTCCTTCTCTTGACACGTCTCCAGTCACCAGTGCTTGTTCCTGCAAAGTCAATAATATTCAATAAATATGTTCTTCTGTGTGACACTGTCTTTTTTAAAGATCGTAAAATATTTTGGCAATAATCAGCACCAAATAAACACATCTACACCCACATCAATGTGTTTATGTTGATAGAAACTGACGTTAATAAAACGTTCAGGAATACTGGAATGTAAACGGTTATGCTTAGGGTATATTTTAATATAAAATCGTATCAATTTTTCTAAATGAACTACATTTACATTACAGCCAAAAATATCCGGACACTCGACATCCATATGTGTGGGCAAAGAATCAGTACCACTGGACAGTTAGAACTTGAATCTGAGTCTGATTTCTGCTCTGAGATGAAGATGGAGGAATTTGGCTTCAATTCCACATCTATATATGAATCAGAATGAATCCATGCCTGCCCTGTGTCATCAGTTTACACAAGTGTTGGTGATCTGATGATGTAACCACACTATACTGCACATGGACACTTCACACTAAATCACTTTCTTTTGTAATGTCAGTATCTGCCACACACATTCATGTATATACATATAATTTTCTATTTTTTATACTTTTTTATTTATTTACTTAATTTTTTTATTCTTATATTCGATTTCTTTTTTCATGTTTAAACGTGGGACAGTCGTAAACAGCATTTGACTGCATGACGTATTCTGTATTCTGTGTACGTGACAAATAATATTTGAATTTCTATTAACATATATAAAATTATATATTTTTATCTGCGTGTTATAAGCCATGAACATGACCCTGGGTGACACTGAACTTCTGAATCTGAATCCAACAGCACCTCTGTGGTAGAACAGGAGATTCACAGGAAGATTTCATCACACTGAGATTTAAGCTCTGATTTAGATTCAGGGTTTGACCTTTAAACAGTGGTGTGTAGATCATTTCTAACAGCAGCTCATCACACTGAGAAGATGATCAGAGTTTTGAATGTGATTCTACATGTGACAGGAAGCAGCTAAAATAACTTCACTTACCTTTGTGTTGCCTAAAGTTTCTTCATCCTCACCTGGGAACTGCCGCTTATATTCTACAAATACAATAATGATGAAAGTAAAAATGTTGCCCAATCAAATACTCACAGGAATATTACACTGAGCTTCTGCTGCTCTGGTGTTTATTAATACCAGGATTCTGTTACAGTGTTTGTGCCAAAAAAAAAACGACGATATGAACATTGACTTCATTTTATTATTTAATCATATTACTACAATAGAATTATTTGATGACTCAGTCTGGGGTCCTGTAAGAGCACAAGGTCAACATGGAGAATGTTGTTTTTATTCTTGTTGTTAATGATGATGATGATGATCTGGGTTTTAACATTAAATCACTGAACACTGGTGTTTAATTACAGGTATGATCATGTATGTTCTCCTCCCACACACAGTGCTGAGAACATGAACAAACTGTACAAATATCTGGTTTGTGTAGGGAGAGAAGAAGAGTTAATACACTCACACTACACACAGGAAGTCTGTCAGGAAGTCACAGACCATGTGAAGCTGCCTTTCTTGTTTGTGTGTGTGTGTGTGTGTGTGTGTGTGTGTGTGTGTGTGTGTGTGTGTGTGTATAACCTGTTCCAATCACACATTAGTAATGTAAAAGTGATGTGTGGAGCTGTACCCTGTTTAGAAACCAACCTGCAAATCATAAAAACTGAACTCATAAATATTTATAAATAACAGAATCAGATATTCATTACAAATTTTATCGCTGAAGAAACTTGAGTTGAAGATCAAACTGCATGTAGAAAAGAATCTATTGTACATTGAATTTAATATCAGATAAAACTGAAGGAATGATTCGCTCACCATGCGTGTTCCTCTCCATGTCCTGCTGTTGTTTAAAGTTGGTAGTAGATGGTAGTTGGTTGTTGATCTGAGCAGTGTAGCAGCACCGATTGTTCTCAGAGACGAGATGTTTGATCTTCTTCAGCATTGTTCTGATTTCTGATTGGTTGTTCATGCTCTTGCTACATGTGCAGTATCTGTCTCCACACTTCTTCATCAGTTGCTCTAGGACAGTGTTGTACTTCAGGTCGTCTATAATGGTGTCACACTCCTCCTCTCTCTCATACGTGAACAGAATCATCACAAAGGAAAGAGCATGCTCTCCAAATGTTCCTTCCAGCCATTCCAGTCCCATTTTATCGTCATCTGTAAAGTGTCCCAGTTTCAGGACAAAGATGAAGCAGTGGATGTTGTTCTCAGTGACTAACTGACTAGTGATGTGGTCCACATGGTCCAGGTACAGATCCCCCTCATGCAAGTCCAGAATATTGAGCACTGACAACTCACATCCTGACACTTTAACTTTTCTGGAGATGTGGGCCTGATCTGAAGGAACAGGTTCTGCTCCAAATAGTAGGTTTTTATCTCCAAGCTGGACTGCAGAGGTGTTTCCAAACATCACAAGTGTAAAACTGGACAAATCAGATCCTCCTTCAGGCATTTCATCATTTCCACCTTCTTGTGATGCTTCAGCTGTTTGAATTGCTTCACTGTTTATATTTTCTACACTACCATCAGCTTGGCTGTGTTCAGGAGAATTTCTGAACATTTCCAGATCATGAACCACAAACCTATTCTTTATGTCTGTTTCTAATAGCTGCTTGGAATTGTCTTGCTCATCAGCTTGAGAACATCTGGATGTTGTGGGACTAGTTATTCCGGCTTGGGTTATTGCTTTGGTTTTCTTAGTGCCTTCGTTATCCTTAAGCAAAAGTAATTATCATTATCACAGATATCATCAATAACTAAATAAATTATAATCATCAATAAATCTCAGTAATGTGCTTTAACCAGATCTTTATAGAAGATCATCCTTTTTCTTCCTTTTCTCTCACTACATTCCCACATTATACGGTCTGTAATAACAGCGAGAGCAATTCTCCATCATCTGGACTCACCTTGTAGTGTCCTGAGGTCACTCGAGTTTTCACACGTGTAAAGGTCTCATCAGTGTGTTCACATCTACTCAAACCTTAATATAACACAAGAAGCAGATGTTTGTTTACAGTTAGAACTTTTCTCAAGAGGAACCATTTATCAGGAGTGATCATTTAGACTCTATCCGAAGAGCTCTATGGTCCAGGAGATCATCTTACTGTGACAGAAATGTCAATGTTGCATTTAATCCATTTTATTGAAGAATAAAACTTTAAGTAGTAAGTAATGTTAGTTTATCTGAGAATTTGGAAAGTCACATGTTTTACAGAACACATTTTGGAATTTACTAAAAAAAAAAACATTTTCTATATAATGTGTACACAATCTACACGCTGATGTGATCCACATGAATGGGCTTAAATATGCCTAATATGAGTCTGATGTAGGTGTGTGTGTGTGTGTGTGTGTGTGTGTGTGTGTGTGTGTGTGTGTGTGTGTGAGACTCTGACCATATTTGCAAACATTTCATACTTCAGTCCAAGTGAACTAATGTGTCCTAAACAAAGCAGATACTCTCTACATGTACTGAGTACATTATTATTATTATTATTATTATTATTAATGGTAGAAAATTGTGCAGGACCGAGTTGATTTAGATTTTTAATTGAATTTATTATTTTGTATATTTCTACTCGAGTGATGACTTTCCTTTCGAAACGCAGCCCAGAGCTCCAATAGCAGGAAGTTTAACTGCAGAGTGTCAATAAAAAGTTGTAGCTGTTCTGAAAAATCATCTCTTTGCTTCTGTTAGATGCAGTGTCTTTTCACAGCTGAATTATAAACTTCAGAAATGACTTGATGTCTCCAGCGAAGTTTTTTTTTGAGTTCCTTGATAGTTGGATACCAGAGAAGTTTAACAAGAGCAGTATTAAAATATTGATCAGTGTTTTATCACACTGAGCAGGAGGCAGATCTTCTGTTATTATCCAGCAAATGAACACATTTCTAAAGCCAAGCTGACTTTCCTGACTCACTTCCCATCCTGTCTCACAACATTACATTCACTCCATTCTATACTTTATAGAACATATATGTACTGTACAGTTCACACTGCAGCTGTTATTATGATCTGAGCTCCTACTGTGAACTTACTGCTTACGACTTCTGCGTCAGAGAAGATCTCAGTGCCTGACTGGATCTCCATTTCATCTTCTGGATCTTGATCCGTCATGATTTCAGGCTCCTAAGCAATTTTTAACTTCTACTTTGGTCCTGCTTTAACAGAAGATGACTGGAAGTGAGTGTGCAGCTGGAAGTTCTTCATCTGGAGCTCGTTTCCAGCCTGAGCAGTGGGAAGATTCCAGAAAGAGAAAGTGACTGTAAGCATGAAGCCTTCCTGTGGATTCATCACACTTACATGATTCATCTGATCCATTAGTTTTATTATCAAACACAAACACAGCTCTAAACTTCACCTGGATTTATTATCAAACTTCCGCTTTCCAGAACAGGAAAAGGTGAACATTACCATGAATAAAAGGAACTCAGACCTGAGCAGTAAAGTTTCTCCGGATTCAGCTTGAAAATCGAAAGTAAACAGTTTTATTTCCAGGAGAGAAGCGCTTCCTTAAAATCACGTGACCGCCCACCAGGACCGCCCCCCATAAATATTATACACGTTTCATTTTATATTGTCTACAGAATCACAGTGAACAGATGAAGGATTTATAACCTGCTTTTCTGATCTAAAACGAATCTACTTTCAAATATAGTAAAATATTAAATCTATTCCTGATAGTTTAGTTTAGTTTAGTTTAGTTCAGTTTAGTTCAGTTCAGTTTAGTTCAGTTTAGTTCAGTTCAGTTCAGTTCAGTTCAGTTCAGTTCAGTTTAGTTCAGTTCAGTTTAGTTCAGTTCAGTTTAGTTTAGTTTAGTTTAGAAACGAATGTAAGATTGGTGAGAATGATTTATTTACTCATGAACGCTTTACTAAAGAGGCATGACGTCACCTGTAGATGGCGCTACTGAATACCGTCTGCTGTAACCTTCACTGATCTGCTTTTTTCATCATTCTGTTCAATCTCATTTCTTTAAAACACTCATCATAAAACATTCGACCACACGCTGTGGATTTCCCTTCGTTCCTCCATCATGTTCTGCCAGGAGCCTGATCCTGATCCTGGTCCTGGTCCTGAACCTGATCCTGATCCTGGTCCTGGTCCTGGTCCTGGTCCTGGTCCTGATCCTGATCCTGAGCTAAAATCATTTCAGAACAGATGTGATAATGTGACAAAGTGAAATCAGGTTTTGAGCTCAGGATTAGTGCAATAACGAGACTCTGCTGCTCCTCCGGAAGACGTGTGTAAGATGTGCATTTTACTTTTCTATCATTTCCTGCAGGTACTTTTTCAGAGCTTTGTAGAAAGAACTGGTTCAACACAGATGTTTGGAAAAGTGTGAAAACAGCATTTCTATTAATTAGACACATTTACATTTACATTTACATTTGTGGCATTTAGCAGACGCCCTTATCCAGAGCGACGTACAAAAGTGCTTTAAATCTCTAGTAGTGAATAAATCTACACTGATACGCAAGAATACAAACTCAATATAAATATAACTCGAATTCTACAAACTTGGAAAGTGCTAATTTAAGTGTTTCAGGAAGATGAAGGTCTTCAGTCGTCGCTTGAAGATAATCAGGGACTCTGCTGTACGGACATCTAGAGGAAGTTCATTCCACCACCTCAAGAGCCTTGAATTGTACTTACCTCTCATTCTGAGAGAAGGAGGTACCAGTGGAGCAGTGCTGGAGGATCTCAGACAGCGTGGTGCAGTGTGAGATGTGATGAAGTCACTGAGGTAAGATGGTGCTGGTCCATTTTTGGCCTTGTAGTCAATCATCAGTGTTTTGAATCTGATACGTGCAGCTACTGGAAGCCAGTGAAGGAGCAGCAGTGGGGTGGTGTGGGAGAACTTGGGCAGATTGAACACAAGCCGTGCAGCTGCGTTTTGGATCATTTGCAGTGGATGAATAGCGTTCAGGGGAAGACCTGCCAGCAGAGAGCTGCAGTAATCCCCGACAGCAGGATCATCTACATTCTGCTTTCTGCTCAAGACATGATTCTTCTTTAAACTGAAGCTCATCCTTCAGCTCCTTGGAGAAGTACTCCAGCCACATGTCGATGTTTCCGTTTATTTTATTGACGTCTTCTGTTGATTTATTCACCGCGTCTATCACACACTTTCCTTTGGACTTTATGTTAGCTTTGATCGTTTTCAGAACCTCTTGACTCTTGTCTTCAAGTAGGTATTTATCTACTTCCTTGGTAATAAAGTTATTAATATGTTCTTTGGGTTTGTGAAGGTATTTAATGTAGTTTTCAAAGTTTTTTTTTCTGCTAGTGATGTCAGAATGTGTTTCTCCAGGTTAGACCTGTTTCCACTGAATGCTCACGTTTCATTTTCTCACCTACATCGATGGCAGTTTGGTCGAACGCTGACTGCAGTATAGACGGCTCAAGTTTGTCCACAAAGAATTCACCAAACACTGCAGCTGAGGTGGCACCATTGGAGTAGTTCTTGAAGATATTAAAGTAATGAGGCTTCTGATTATTCAAATATATATAGAGATAGAGATCCACTGTGAAGTCCTTCTTCATTGTGTATTTAGAGGTCTGAGTTTGGTGTTCTCTTTCTTGGTTTTTGACAGAAGTTATCATTTCTGGGATGTAGATCTGACTGTATCCCTGTTCTGCGATGGGCTTCTTCTGCATTTCTTCTTCAGTGTCTTTGATCATTTTTTCCAATCAGTGCACGGATGGAGTTGTTTTCCTCAGAGTCAGAGTAAAGGTTCTGCTGTTCTCCTCTGATGGAGTTTGTCCATGTGTGACAGAATGAATGAGGTTCAGGTGGTGATTGACACTTCTGACCACCAATCAGTAGCGAGCAGGCACTATTTAGAGTGGGTTGGTTTGAGCCTGGCATGTGTCACGCCCGGATCCTCCCCTTTTGCGGTTGCTAAAGACATTTCAGGTATGTGCTGCTAGTATGTAGCGTTGGCTAATAAGTTTTTCTTTGCTCATTGCACTAATGGCTCATTTGTGTATCCTTAGCCTGTCTTTTCAGTGTGTGTCCCTGTTGGATGCTGCTTTGGATCTGTTTATTGCCCTCCCTGCAGGTATGAGGAAGTTGTTTAGCAATGTTTAGCTTTAACGCGTGTCAGGTGGCGTGAGTAATGTGCAGTCCTTGAACTTCAGTTTAACAGCAGGTTATTTGAAGGCTGCGTATCCTGAGCGGTGAATTGATTCTCAGGAACTTATCTATCCGCGTTTGGTAAGTTGCTTCGGTTTGTTAGGGGGAATTACAGCATGTAGTTGCGCAATTACTTGTGTCATTTATATCTTGTATCATTGTTTGTATTATAGGATCCTCCTTCTCTCCTTCCCTCTATCCTCCTTCTCTCCTTCCCTCTATCCTCCTTCTCTCCTTCTCTTCTTTTTCGTCCCGGGTGATTATTGCTGCGATTCGACTTTTCCCTCGCTGCGTGCCGAGTGAACAACCTCGGCTTACAACTATTTAAAAGGGGAATTCTGCTGCTGCCATTTGGCTTCTGTGATTTGTTTTAACCGGTATTGTCTGGTCTACTGTGGGGTCGAGCAACGTGCAAGTATCGGGGCTGGCTTGAAGACGACGTGGCCGCTCCTTTTGGGTTTTGCTTCCCTCAACCTTTTAATCAAGTTCTTCATTGGTTTTTGTTTAAGCGGTGTATATGGTGAATCATATTGTGCTTGGTGACTAGAGAGTGTGCTTTTTGATAATTAGTGCTGATCACTCCAGTGGGTAACTCCAGCCCTGTATGCAATGATTTTATGTTTTGTTCATTTGGAAGTTGTGTAAATTTATTGTTTAATATTTTGTGTCCGATTGTTTATTTTTTATTTGTGTAATTGTCACTGGACCATATTCACCAGCGAGAACATTTTTTGTTTTATATTTTAAAGCTAAGTTTTCAATAAACTTTGTATTGTTTTATACGATGCCCACGTTTCCTGCCTACACTCAATAATAAGGGACTCGAACTTGTGTGACCTAATAAACTCTGGGGTTTACTTCTATTTCCTGGGTATAACCCTCCCAGGTGGCGTAGTCGACTTGGTTAGTATATAAAGTTGAGCTTGGGTGTGACGAGCCCTTCGGCTCTCCCTCCCTGCACCATCCGCACCCCTCGCGCCACACATGAACCAGTGCACCATCATTGCTGTGGATTAAAGCTACATCTTCCATCACCTCAGTGACCCACTTGTCCCAGACATTTTCAAATTCTGTTTTGAGTGTAGTAAAGTAAATTGTAGGTCTTTGCTCTGTGTCTAAAGCTTATTTCCCCTCAGAATCTTCGCTGATTTCTGTTCTCTTGCAATTTTCAAACATGCAACTTTATCTAACTTTCTCTTAGTTCCTTTAATAAGATCTTTAAGATCCAAAATCTTTCTTAAATCTCTCAATATTGAATAAAAATTATTTGTCTTCATCAAGAACTTATTGATTAATCCTTCCACAGCCAGCTTTGTGTCATTCACATCTGCCACGATTTCCTTTTCATCAATTTTTGGGTATTTTTCATTGTTGACTCTGTTCAGCAGTTTGTTCTCAGCTCCCAGCATGGCACTGCAAAGGCTCCAGGTCCATTTACAATATTCATTCTCGAGTTTTCTGTCCACTGCAATCTCTAAAGTGTTTTTAAAACTAAACACAAAGTTTTCATTCAGCAGTGCATTCCACAAATTGCTTAAGTGGGATTTAAACAGCAAAAGTATAGTTTTAAAAATTTAAATTAAAAAAAGTAAAATATTTAAAGATATCTCTTCTTAGCTCCTCAATATTTTTACTGTATGATGGGTTTGGTGGTGCCATGGGTGGGCTTCTCTCCCAGAGCTGTGCAAAGTACTTAACATCACCTTGTACATCAAATGCAATGATATCACTAAAGCACTGAGCATCACCATCTTCTTTAGATGCCAGCTTGGTCATTCCATTCAGTTCTCCCTGTAAGTGTCTTCCTCCCTCCATGTTTTTCTCTCCAGCAGTGATGTTTCCAACATTCTGGTGGACAAATAAACAGCTGCGATTCAGTCTGACCTTCTTCATTCTCAAACAATAATCTGAAGGATGTCCTGCATCTCAGCAGGGTTCTCTCCAAAGATATTGATCAAGGTCAGGTTTTCAAGAACAACAAATGTAGCCAGTTCATTGTCATGGTGTATTGTGGTCTTCTCAGCCAGCTCTAAACCTCGAAGACCTTCAGTGTCAACTAGTAAGTAATCAAACAGCTCTTCCTTCATCTCCTCTGACACTCTGACCAGTTGCATGAAGGCTCCTCTGGTGCACCTTCCAGCACTGACAGCAAACTGCAGTCCAAACATGGCATTCAGCATGGTGGATTTCCCAGAGCTCTGAATCCCCAAAACTGACAGAACAAACACCCTCTGATCTCCCAGTATCTTCACAAGTTCATCTAGAACTGCTGAAACCCACATTAGAGAAACAGATTACTGAAGGCAACACTGTGAAATAATCAGTTTTCTTCCCAGCAGGGTAGTACCAAGCGATCTCCACCACTCCATCCATCAGGAGTCGGTTTCTGTGGAAGAATGTGTCATGCTTCTCAATGATTTAGCTGATACTTTGATAAAGATAAAGAACCAAGCCTGAAAAAAACAGAGTTTCTGCTGCAGCAATTGACTGGGTTTTACTGATCTCACCAAACATCTTCCAAGTCTGGGAAGACGTTACTGCTAGTCAGTGTAGGACATTTATCTAAAGTTATCTTGTGTGTGTGGGTGTGGGTGTGTGTGTGGGTGTGTGTGTGTGTGTGTGGCCACCTGATGGCAGTGTTAGACTGTAACACATGACCAGGATCAGTGTGTCACGTCTGTGAGAGCAGGTCTCCTACGTGTTCAGTTATGTGTTTGGTAAACTTCAGCACTGCTTTAGTCCATGATGTGATATTTAGCAGCTTAATGACTCCAAGTGATTTATTCTGAGGAAAATAATTCCATCATATTTTTCTATTCAGTGTAAATTAAACCTCACACCCCAGGCTTCCATGCTGAAGGTTGGAGGTTTATTACTAGGTTGTGGTGGATGGAATGAGGTTCATCGGTGGTTTATTATGTAAAGAAACAGAGTTTATGCAGCAGATTTAATAGTGATGTCTTTATGGAAACAGTCACATTGGAGGAACCTGATCTAGAACCCAGAGTTCTCTTGGTTAGTGTGTGTGTGTGTGTGTGTGTGTGTGTGTGTGTGTGTGTGTGTGTGTGTGTGTTGTGGAGCAGTTAAAAATGTTTCTGCTCATGTGTGTTGATTCTGAGTCAGTTGAATCAGTCACTGGTTCAGGAAAAATAAACGTTCATTTGGAGGTGATTCTGTGCAGCTTTTAGACTTGAATGATAAATGATCTTGTTGCTTTCTTGTATATTCTGTGCATTATGGTGGAAATGTTTTTATTCCAGTCACTGATTTCTGAAAATGTAAAGATGTTTAAATAAACAAAGGCAGCGAGAAGACAAGGACTGTTTATACACACACACACACACACACACACACACACACACACACACACACACACACACACACACACCTTTAGTGCTAAATACTGTTCTGTCTCAGTTCTAATCTTAACATCTATATGTCTGTTACATATTAACTACACACACACACACACACACACACACCTTTAGTGCTAAATACTGTACTGTCTCAGTTCTAATCTTAACATCTATATGTCTGTTACATATTAACTACACACACACTATGCTGCTGGAGAAAAAAGAAATGGGGTGGAGTCATAGTGTGTGTGTGTGTGTGTGTGTGTGTGTGTGTGTGTGTGTGTGTGTGTGTGTGTGATGCAAGCTCCACACCTCTTTCTTTCATTTGACAGGATTGTGTTTCTCCTACAGTCTGGACAATGAGCGGTAAGATCTGAACACTTTTTAACTTTTTAACTTGGTGTTTAACTTTTTTAAACACTACACTTACACTAAAATTAGCACTTACCAAGTTTGCTTTGTAAAAATCAAGAGTTGTAGTCTGATTTATCTTGAGTTGAAATCCCGTGTACAGTGTAGTTTTATTCATTAATAGAGACTCAAAACACTTTTGTACGTCGCTCTGGACACGGACGTCTGCTAAATACTGCAAATGTAAATGTAATTGTAAACTAACACCTACACAATACCGACACCCACACCAGTGCTAACACTAACACCTACACTAATACACACACCTACACCGTGCTAACACTAACACCTACACTAATACACACACCTTCACAGTGCTAACATTAACACCTACACAAATACAGACACCTACACAATGCTAACATGAACACTGACACTAACACAGACACAGACACTGACTCTGACACTGACCCTAACACTGACACTGACCCTAACACTGACACTGACCCTAACACTAATACTGACCCTAACACTAACACTGACACTGACTCTAACATTGACACTAACACTAACATTGACACTGACACTGACACTGACTCTAACACTGACACTGACTCTAACACTGACACTGACTCTAACACTGACACTGACTCTAACGCTGACACTGACACTAACACTGACACTGACACTGACACTAACGCTGACACTGACTCTAACACTGACACTGACTCTGACACTGACCCTGACACTGACACTGACACTGACGCTGACACTGACACTAACGCTGACACTGACTCTGACGCTGACACTGACACTGACACTGACCTGACACTGACACTGACCTGACACTGACACTACGCTGACACTGACACTGACACACTGACACTGACACTGACTCTAACACTGACACTGACTCTAACACTGACACTGACTCTAACACTGACACTAACGCTGACACTGACACTGACACTGACACTGACACTGACTCTAACACTGACACTGACTCTAACACTGACACTGACTCTAACACTGACACTGACTCTAACACTGACACTGACACTGACACTGACACTGACACTAACTCTAACACTGACACTGACTCTAACACTGACACTGACTCTAACACTGACACTGACACTAACTCTAACACTGACACTAACTCTAACACTGACACTGACGCTGACACTAACACTAATACTGACACTGACACTAATACTGACACTGACACACTGACACTGACACTGCGCTGACACTGACGCTGACTCTAACACTGACACTGACCTGACACTGACACTAACGCTGACACTGACACCGACACTGACACTGACTCTGACGCTGACACTGACACTGACACACTGACACTGACACTGACACTGACACTGACACTGACTGACACTGACACACTGACACTGACACTGACACTGACTCTAACACTGACACTGACTCTAACACTGACACTGACTCTAACACTGACACTAACACTGACACTGACACTGACACTAACACTGACACTGACACTAACACTAACACTGACACTGACACTGACTCTAACACTGACACTGACACTAACTCTAACACTGACACTGACGCTGACACTAACACTAACACTGACACTGACACTAATACTGACACTGACTCTGACACTGACACTGACTCTGACCCTGACACTGACCCTGACACTGACCCTGACACTGACCCTGACACTGACACTAACGCTGACACTAACGCTGACACTGACTCTGACGCTGACCCTGACACTGACACTGACCCTGACACTGACACTAACGCTGACACTGACACTAACGCTGACACTGACACTGACTCTAACACTGACACTGACACTGACACTGACATGTACTGAACAAACATCTAAGCTTTAACATGTGAATGCTGGATGTCCAGTGTTAATCTGAGTTCATTTTATTTAATTAAATTTTGTTCTATTTGTGTAGCGTTTTTAATAGTAGACATCGTCTCAAATCAGCTTTACACAGATAAAGATTTTTTATTATATGAAGGTTATGTCAAGTCAAATTTATTTATGTAGCGTGTTACAGCAACCAAAAGGAGCACAAGGCACTTTCCAGTAAAAAAATAACAAAAATAAAAAATAGACAGTAGACAATAAAATATAAGAAATATAAAAAATAAAAAAATATAGGAGCACAATATATATATGTAAAAAAGCAGTTGAAACAGGGCTACGTGTTAAAAGCTTGTATAAATAAAAATGTTTTTAACTGCGATTTAAAAACACTCAGCACAGTGATGGATCGAATGTGAGCTGGAAGAGCGTTCCACAGCTTTGGTCCCTGGACGGCAAATGACCGACCACTAAACTTTTTACAACTTTTTATAAAGTTCTATAAAAAAATTTAGAAGTTTAGTGTTTATAAGTTTGTTCCTTATAAGTTTCTCCATAATGACTGATCCAGTGATGACAGTGGTGAAGAAAAACTGAGACTTCATGAGGGAGAAACCTTGAGAGGAACCAGACTCTACAGGGAACCTCATCCTCATTACTGAATGTCCATCATTACAGTTCCATCAGTGTTGAGGTTATAAAGTGTTCAGTGATGTTCACATGAGAAACTGCTCATATAAACTGTGGTCCTGAGCACATTGTAGCAGACTGCTGATATTAATTACAGTCTAAATCCATCCTCAAAGTTCTTCAGTTGCTCACTCAAAGAGACACTCACCCTTGTCATTAAGTCTGTGTGTTAGTGTCAGTGTTACTGTTAGTGTTACTGTTAGTGTTACTGTTATTGTCAGTGTTACTGTTAGTGTCAGTGTTACTGTTAGTGTTAATTATATACAACAGGTAAACAATGCAAGCACTCTTAATGCTTTCAACACTGAGAGACTTCAGGATTTTTTCATGAGGGTCTGTCAGTCTTTCCTGTCAAGTATCATATTAACTCAATTACAACTACACTACACTGTTTAACCCCCACACTGTTTAACCACTTACAGTGTTAACCCCCCACACTGTTTAACTCCTTATACTATTGAACCCCCCACAGTGTTTAACTCCTACACTGTTTAAAACCCCTCAGTGTTTACCCTCACAGTGTTTAGCCCCCACACCATTTTACCCCCTATGGCAGGGGTGTCAAACTCAGGCCTGCGGGCCAAATCTGGCAAGATCATATCAAATGTGTATTAGAGCTGCCCGCCAGTATATAGCGCATACACCGCGAATACTACAAATCCCACAATGCTTTGTTAGTTCATTGGCGATGAAAAACTCTGCATACTCAGCGCTGAATTTACCCGGTGATTTACCGACTTTGAAGCCCAGAAATGCAGATTTGATCTGCTCAGTAATCCGTTTGTGGTTGACTTGGAAAGCGCACCAACCAACCTTCAAATGGAGCTGATTGAACTCCAGTGATCAAGTCAAAGTACGACTCTGTGTGTGCTGCACAGTTTCCATGTTTCCTCCCCGACACACTGCTCCAACTCCGTGTCCAAGCTGCTCAAACACTCTCTGTGTTCACCAGCACATATCTGTGTGTGTAACTGTTCTCTATAATGAAGATGATAAAAAACACCACTCAGGAGTCTCACTGATGAACATCTTCACTCAAACCTGTGGATCTCCTCAGCTCAGAGACTAACCCCAGACATGATGCACTTGTATCTAAGAAGAGATGTAGGAATCTGTCTTCAACCAATGAATGAATGTTGTCTTAATGCACTTTTCTTACTCCAAGGCATGGACTGTTCATGGTTGAAAGATTGCTTTTTTTAATTGAAGGAAATTATTATTTTTGGTTTTGTTGTTGGCCTGTGAAAAATGATTTACATTATAAAGGAATTCGAAAGTCTATAGATAGAGAGAGGCACACATAATAAGAAACGAATACCACTGATGTGTTTTATTTATTTATTTATTGTTTCCATATGAAAAGGTTCAACATAACACATCTGGAGAGACGGAAAACATGCACAATTGCAGTCATTTTTTTCAATAAATATTGAGTTTGGCCCACGACTTCGTCCCAGTTTTTAATTTTGGCCCACTGTGAATTTGCCCTATGGTGTTTAAGCCTCACACAGTTTTACCCCCACAGTGTTTAAGCCTCACTGTGTTTACCCTTCACATTGTTTATCCCCCACACTGTTTAACCCCCACACTGTTTAACCCCACTGTTTAACCCCACTGTTTAACCCCACTGTGTTTAACCCCACAGTGTTTAACTCACGCTGTTTAACCCCACTGTGTTTTACCCCACTGTGTTTAACCCCACTGTGTTTAACCCCACAGTGTTTAACTCCACGCTGTTTAACCCCCACTGTGTTTTACCCCCACACTGTTTAACACCCACTGAGTTTTATCCTCACTGTGTATACCCCATGCTGTTTAACCCCACTGTGTTTTACCCCACCCTGTTAAACCTCCACTGTGTTTTACCCCACACTGTTAAACCCCACTGTGTTTAACCCCACTGTGTTTTACCCCACACTGTTTAACCCCACACTGTTTAACCCCACTGTGTTTTACCCCACACTGTTTAACCCCACTGTGTTTTACCCCACACTGTTAAACCCCACTGTGTTTTACCCCACTGTTTAACCCCACTGTGTTTTACCCCACTGTGTTTAACCCCACTGTGTTTTACCCCACTGTGTTTTACCCCACACTGTTTAACCCCACTGTTTAACCCCACACTGTTTAACCCCACTGTGTTTTACCCCACACTGTTTAACCCCACTGTGTTTAACCCCACACTGTTTAACCCCACTGTGTTAAACCCCACACTGTTTAACTCCTTATACTATTGAACCCCCACAGTGTTTAACTCCTACACTGTTTAAAACCCCTCAGTGTTTACCCTCACAGTGTTTAGCCCCCACACCATTTTACCCCTATGGCAGGGGTGTCAAACTCAGGCCTGCGGCCAAATCTGGCAAGATCATATCAAATGTGTATTAGAGCTGCCCGCCAGTATATAGCGCATACACCGCTAATACTACAAATCCCACAATGCTTTGTTAGTTCATTGGCGATGAAAAACTCTGCATACTCAGCGCTGAATTTACCCGGTGATTTACCGACTTTGAAGCCCAGAAATGCAGATTTGATCTGCTCAGTAATCCGTTTGTGGTTGACTTGGAAAGCGCACCAACCAACCTTCAAATGGAGCTGATTGAACTCCAGTGATCAAGTCAAAGTACGACTCTGTGTGTGCTGCACAGTTTCCATGTTTCCTCCCCGACACACTGCTCCAACTCCGTGTCCAAGCTGCTCAAACACTCTCTGTGTTCACCAGCACATATCTGTGTGTGTAACTGTTCTCTTTAATGAAGATGAAAAAAACACCACTCAGGAGTCTCACTGATGAACATCTTCACTCAAACCTGTGGATCTCCTCAGCTCAGAGACTAACCCCAGACATGATGCACTTGTATCTAAGAAGAGATGTAGGAATCTGTCTTCAACCAATGAATGAATGTTGTCTTAATGCACTTTTCTTACTCCAAGGCATGGACTGTTCATGGTTGAAAGATTGCTTTTTTTAATTGAAGGAAATTATTATTTTTGGTTTTGTTGTTGGCCTGTGAAAAATGATTTACATTATAAAGGAATTCGAAAGTCTATAGATAGAGAGAGGCACACATAATAAGAAACGAATACCACTGATGTGTTTTATTTATTTATTGTTTCCATATGAAAAGGTTCAACATAACACATCTGGAGAGACGGAAAACATGCACAATTGCAGTCATTTTTTTCAATAAATATTGAGTTTGGCCCACGACTTCGTCCCAGTTTTTAATTTTGGCCCACTGTGAATTTGCCCTATGGTGTTTAAGCCTCACACAGTTTTACCCCACAGTGTTTAAGCCTCACTGTGTTTTACCCTTCACATTGTTTATCCCCACACTGTTTAACCCCACACTGTTTAACCCCACTGTTTAACCCCACTGTTTAACCCCACTGTGTTTAACCCCACAGTGTTTAACTCACGCTGTTTAACCCCACTGTGTTTTACCCCCACTGTGTTTAACCCCCACTGTGTTTAACCCCCACAGTGTTTAACTCCACGCTGTTTAACCCCCACTGTGTTTTACCCCACACTGTTTAACACCCACTGAGTTTTATCCTCACTGTGTATACCCCATGCTGTTTAACCCCACTGTGTTTTACCCCACCCTGTTAAACCTCCACTGTGTTTTACCCCACACTGTTAAACCCCACACTGTTTAACCCCACTGTGTTTTACCCCACACTGTTTAACCCCACTGTGTTTTACCCCACACTGTTAAACCCCACTGTGTTTTACCCCACACTGTTAAACCCCACTGTGTTTTACCCCACACTGTTAAACCCCACTGTGTTTTACCCCACTGTGTTTTACCCCACTGTGTTTTACCCCACTGTGTTTTACCCCACTGTGTTTTACCCCACACTGTTTAACCCCACTGTTTAACCCCACTGTTTAACCCCACTGTGTTTAACCCCACTGTGTTTTACCCCACACTGTTTAACCCCACTGTGTTTAACCCCACACTGTTTAACCCCACTGTGTTAAACCCCACACTGTTAAAACCCCACTGTGTATTACCCCCACACTGTTTAACCCCACTGTTTAACCCCACTGTGTTAAACCCCACTCTGTTAAACCCCCACTCTGTTAAACCCCCACATTGTCCTGATTTAACTCATTTCGGGTTTATTTATAAGGAATATTGATAGTCTAATCATGTCAGTTCTGCTGTTTATTCACTGTGCAAGTCGGGTCTTTAGCTTAGTCTTTAACTCAAGTATTGAAGTGTGAAAGTGGAGAGAATGTGAGGGATTTGAGACATGTCCAAACGCTCTGTTCTGACTTGCTCAGAGACAAAAAGACTGGGGCGAGAGGGCGGAGCTTAAACACAGCTGCTTCTGTGCATTTTTAGAATAGTTGAGGTTTTTGCGCAAACATTATTTAGGACATTTGTGTGTGTGTGTGTGTGTGTGTGTGTGTGTGTGTGTGTGTGTGTGTGTGTGTGTGTGTGTGTGTGTGTGTGTGAGATTATATGCAGTCCAAACACATTCACACCATATCATTCCCTTACACCTTTGTGCAAACACTTCATCACAAAACTGATGCCCACCAATCAATTAATTAATTAATTTATATTATTAATTTAATTTATAACCAATTAATTTATAATTATATAGAGAGTCTGTTGTACCTTGCTGCTGTAATTTTACAGGTCATGTGATCTACATTATTTCTGTACAGCTTCAAAATCATGTTTGTACGTGTTTAAATAAAACAGACTGTATACATGTATAGATAATGTTGGATTTTACTAAACAGAACGAGGAAAAGGGGGATGAAGTGGTAGATCAGTGGTTAAGATGCTGAAAAGGAGTGTAAATAAAATCACCACAGGTTACTCTGAATACAGGCATCTGCCAAATGCTGTAAATATAAATCTAAATATTATTGGATGCTTTGGAGGACCCTGGCAATCGTCAGAGTGTAGTGAGAAGGTAGTGAGAGTGTAGTGAGAGTGTAGTAAGGTGGTAGTGAGAGTGTAGTGAGAGTGTAGTGATGCGGTAGTGAGAGTGTAGTGAGGCGGTAGTGAGAGTGTAGTGAGGCGGTAGTGAGAGTGTAGTGAGGCGGTGAGTGAGGTGTGGTGAGGTGTAGTGAGGAGGTGGTGAGGAGGTAGTGAGTAGATGGTGAGGTGTGGTGAGGAGGTGGTGAGGTGTGAGTGAGGAGGTAGTGAGGAGGTAGTGAGTGGGTAGTGAGAGTGTAGTAAGGCGGTAGTGAGAGTGTAGTGAGGAGGTAGTGAGAGTGTGGTGAGAGTGTAGTGAGGCGGTAGTGAGGTGTAGTGAGGAGGTAGTGAGTAGGTAGTGATAGTGTAGTGAGGAGGTAGTGAGGAGGTAGTGAGAGTGTAGTGAGGTGTGGTGAGGTGTAGTGAGGAGGTAGTGAGAGTGTGGTGAGGAGGTGGTGAGTGTGGTGAGGAGGTGGTGAGTGGGTAGTGAGAGTGTAGTGAGGAGGTAGTGAGAGTGTAGTAAAAGTATAGTGAGGAGGTAGTGAGAGTGTAGTGAGGAGGTGAGTGAGTAGATGGTGAGGTGTGGTGAGGAGGTGAGTGAGGTGTGGTGAGGTGGTGAGGTGTAGTGAGGAGGTAGTGAGAGTGTAGTGAGGCGGTAGTCAGAGTGTAGTGAGAGTGTGAGATTAATGTAATGAAATGAAATGTAATGATGTGTCAATACTCTGCTGTTACATGGTT
>NC_060912.1:12693657-12696157 GCF_014805685.1 Silurus meridionalis | reverse complement strand
TTGTAGTAATGTGTAGTAATTGTGTGTGTGTGTATGTATCTGTGTATAGTAATGTGTATTATGGGGGGGCGCATGCATCTGTGTAGTAATTTGTAGTATAGTAATGCACAGTAATAATGTGTGTGTGTGTGTGTGTGTGTGTGTGCACGTATCTGTGTATAGTAATGTGCATTATTGTGTGTATGTGTGTGTGTTTAGACACTGAGTCATCACTGTGGGATTCATGCAGCTCTTTACACTCCTACTTTATACCTCCTGATCCAGTCAATGGGCCTCCAAACACACACACACAAGACACACTGAAGTAAGTAGACAATCACACACACACACATACACACACACACACACGTTCACACACACATTCACACACACATTCACACATACACTCGAGTAAGTAGACATACACACATACACATATACAAGACACAATGGAGTAGACACACACACACACACACACACACACACACACACACTGTAAATGGAGATTACAGAACACATTTTGTTGTCTGTCTCAGGTCAGACTCTACTCACCCTATACCCAATAACACAAGTCTGGCTGATGACATCACTGTTGTCGGGGGCAACCGCACTGGTATATTTGTACAGACAGTGAGGGTGGGGTCTGCAGCTGAGATGTGTGGCCTGAGGGAGGGGAGTGAGTTATTACAGGTGAGAGAGGTGTGTGTGTGTGTGTATGTGTGTGTGTCTCAATTCATTTCAGTGCACAAATGTGATAATGATGTGTGTGTGTGTGTGTGTGTGCATGCTTTTGTGTATAATAATTGTGTATTATTGTGTGTGTGTGTGTGTGTGTGTGTGTGTGTGTGTGTGTGTGTGTGTAGTTAGAGGAAGTGTTGTTTGCAGGAGGTTGTGTTGATTTGACTCAGTGTACAGCAGAAGTGGCTCATTTTACTCTTCAGTGGTGGACTGAACCCTCATCACTAACACACAGACTTAATGACAAGGGTGAGTGTCTCTCTCTCTCTCTCTCTCTCTCTCTCTCTCTCTCTCTCTCTCCCCACTATTTCTCTTTATTCAGACTTCTTATAATACTGTGCCCCCCTCTCTTCCCCTCTGTAGCTTTCTCCAGGTTGAACAGTGAGCTCTCCTCTCCCTCGTTTATTGGTGCTGACTCGTTTTACGTGCGGGTGAACCTGGATCTGTTCCTGCACGATGAGCCCGGTCTCCGTGTCACCTGTAACGACATCCTGCACGTCACAGACACACGGTACAATGGCAAATACCAGTGGCGCTGCGCACGTGTGGACACACACTCAGCTAAACCACTGCAGAGTGGAGCTGTGCCAAACTTTAATAGGTAAACACACACACACACACACACACACACACACACACACACACACCTTGTACAACCCCAATTACAAATTAGTTGGGACACTGTGTAAAATGTAAATATATACAGAATGCAATGATTTGTAAATCTCATAAACCCGTATTTTATTCACAATAAAATATACAAAACAAATCAAATGTGTCGACTGAGAAAATGTACCATTCTGAGAAAAAAATGCGACACATTTTTAAAAAGGGACGGGGCAACAAAAGTCTGGAAAAAGTCATTCAAATAATTACAATTTACCAGTTGGAGAAACATTAAGTAACTAACGAGGTTAATTGACAGCAGGTCAGTAAGATGATTGGGTATAAATAGTGTATTTTAAAGAGCAGAGTCTCTCCAAGCTTCACCAATCTGTGAACAATTTCAGAATAATGTTCTTCAACATAACATTGCAAAACAGTTGAATATCTCATCATGTCAGGGAGCGAATGAACGGAAGACGGAAGCTGGAGTACAGCTCGCTCGGGTTTAATAACAAGAGTGAGAGAGAGAGATACACACACACACACACACACACACACACACACACACACACACACGGCAGTCTTTAGGAATCCAAAGAGGGATATCCGTGGTATGCCCTGGAGGGGCGAGGTCCACACAGTCCAAGAATAAAGGCACAGGAAGAATGGGGTATCCGGGGTGCGCTTTGGGGAGACAGCACAGCCGTGGAGAGAGTAGAGAGTGCGGAAGGAAAGGAACGCGTAAGGATACGTACAACAAACACATACAAAACCGGACAAGTAAGTGAGGGGCTTATGTAGGGGCAGGGCTGAGTGATAATGAGCCCCAGGTGTGTGTGATTAAGCCGGGAGCTCATGAGAGTGCGAAGGCATGACAGCCACCGAAGGGGGAGTGGCAGGTGGATTCCTGACACATCATTTACAGAACATAATATCATCAAATGTTTCAAAGAATATGGAGAAATCTCACATGTGCAAAAGGTACAAAGATGAAAATCAATATTGGATGGCCGTGATGTTTGGGGCCTCAGGATTTAAAATACGCATTAACACTCATTAACACATCATGAAAAAATTATTATCTCTGAACACAGTTTGCCACATCATCCACATGCAGGTTAAATCTCTATCATGCAAAGAAGAAGGTATGCATGAACATGATCCAGAAATGCCGCCA
>NC_060912.1:12671157-12688657 GCF_014805685.1 Silurus meridionalis | reverse complement strand
CTTCGGCGGGAATCTGGAGCGCGATGATGCCTTCGGTGGGACTCTGGGGCATGACGGCTCTCTCTGCAGATATCTGAGGCACAATGATATGATCACCTCTGTGAGCCAATGTAGGCAAACCCGTCTAGCGTGCTTCCTTAGAAGCGGTACCAGGAGCATGGACCAACGGGGAATACTGGTTGTAAGGAATTGGGTAGATCACTGTACGCAACTTAGTAGATCCGACCGCGAGTAAGGTGGAAACGGCACTCTTTAAAGGGTAAAGGTAATGTGGAACAGGTGCAGGCGATTAGAGTGGGGCGAGGCTGAGTGAGAGCCTTGGAGGCAGGCGTGGCAGGTGGCTCCCTGACAGTCTAAGTCCCCAACACTGATTGGAAGGTTGTTCCATAACTGTAGTCTTTATTATTTGAGGTGCCAACAAATAACCTGCACCTTTGATCGAAGTATTCGTGAGGGAACATAATAACATAATGATCAGTAAAATAAGGCCTAAGCCAGAAGAGAGCTTTCTAGAATATTCTCTAGACCAGCAAGGAGGAGATGCTGTGCAACTAACTTTTCTAGAATCTTGGAGATAAAGGGGAGGTTTGATATTGGACTGTAGTTGGACAGCTGACAGGTTGAAGGTCAGGTTTCTTAATTAGGGGGTTGATAACTGCAGTTTGAAGGATTTAGGTACAAAACCAGTGCTAATGGAAGAGTTCATTATTTTAAAACAGGTTTAATTACTTCTGGAATGATCTGTTTGAAGAAACTTGTAGAACACAAGAAGAAATCAGATCCTAATTCTCACTACAGCTGTGTGTGTGTGTGTGTGTGTGTGTGAGAGAGAGAGAGAGAGTGAAACCGTGTCAGTACTGAGTAGAGCAGAGCTCTGTCACTGTGCATTTGTGTAAGTGCGCTAGGAATACTGTACACTCGTGTGTGTGTGTGTGTGTGTGTGTGTGTGTGTGTGTGTCCGTGTCCCTGCTGTGAAACCTTGTGTACTGCACTTCCTCCTTAATGCAACAGTCGGGTTGAATGCCTAAGAAGTTTACACTCTCCACACACACACACACACACACACACACTGTGTATTTATTTCCCCCTGGAAGGAGATGTAAATGCAGCTGATATGTCCTGATAAATAAACACAACGCACAGGTAAAACTCGCGCGCGCGCTCACACACACACACACACACACACACACACACACACACACACACACACACACACACAGAGTGCTGGAGGTTTATTCTGGTTGAGAATGATTAGCATAGCCACAGGTGCTAGTTGTTTTTAGCATGTAGCATGTTAATATGGTGAGAAGATTCAGTGGATGAATCGGGTTTTTTTCCGCCACATTGTTCGCGTCGCGTGCACGTTTTATAAACGTTCTATTTCCGTATCGCCGTTTTCATTCTCCATTTCCGTATTTTGATCCGGATCAGTGAAATGCGCTATCTGGGAGCGTGCGCTTAGCATTTCCTACCCGTATTCAGACAAGCTTCTCTTATCCTGCAGGAATTGGCTACTCGTTACCTCACTCAGTGCTCTGATTGGTCCGTTTTACTGCACAGTCAAACGACTAGTGATATTATTGGTAAGTGATGTTCTGGGGAGAGGAAACAATCAGAAAACGGGTAGGAGAAATCAGCACGGACTTGTTTACATGTTAAAAAACCCTTACGCCTCACACTGACTTCTTATAAACACTTACGCTTTACACTGACCTGTTATAAACACTTACTCCTCACAGTGAAATGTTATAAACACTTACGCCTCACACTGACCTGTTATAAACACTTACTCCTCACAGTGAAATGTTATAAACACTTACGCCTCACACTGACCTGTTATAAACACTTCGCCTCACACTGACCTGTTATAAACACTTACGCTTCACACTGACTTGTTATAAACACTTACTCCTCACAGTGAAATGTTATAAACACTTACGCTTCACAACGACCTGTTATAAACACTTACTCCTCACAGTGAAATGTTATAAACACTTACGCCTCACACTGACTTCTTATAAACACTTACTCCTCACAGTGAAATGTTATAAACACTTACGCTTCACACTGACTTCTTATAAACACTTACTCCTCACAGTGAAATGTTATAAACACTTACGCTTCACAACGACCTGTTATAAACACTTACTCCTCACAGTGAAATGTTATAAACACTTACGCTCACACTGACCTCTTATAAGCACTTACGCCTCACACTGACCTGTTATAAACACTTACGCTTCACACTGACCTATTATAAACACCTGTTCAGCCTCACACTGACCTGTTATAAACACTTACGCTTCACAACGACCTGTTATAAACACTTACTCCTCACAGTGAAATGTTATAAACACTTACGCCTCACACTGACTTCTTATAAACACTTACTCCTCACAGTGAAATGTTATAAACACTTACCTCACAGTGAAATGTTATAAACACTACGCTTCACACTAACCTGTTATAAACACTTACTCCTCACAGTGAAATGTTATAAACACTTACGCCTCACACTGACTTCTTATAAACACTTACTCCTCACAGTGAAATGTTATAAACACTTACGCCTCACACTGACTTCTTATAAACACTTACTCCTCACAGTGAAATGTTATAAACACTTACGCCTCACACTGACTTCTTATAAACACTTACTCCTCACAGTGAAATGTTATAAACACTTACGCCTCACACTGACTTCTTATAAACACTTACTCCTCACAGTGAAATGTTATAAACACTTACGCCTCACACTGACGCCTTATAAACACTTACTCCTCACAGTGAAATGTTATAAACACTTCGCCTCACACTGACCTGTTATAAACACTTACTCCTCACAGTGAAATGTTATAAACACTTACGCCTCACACTGACTTCTTATAAACACTTACTCCTCACAGTGAAATGTTATAAACACTTCGCCTCACACTGACTTCTTATAAACACTTACTCCTCACAGTGAAATGTTATAAACACTTCGCCTCACACTGACCTGTTATAAACACTTACTCCTCACAGTGA
Organism: Silurus meridionalis; assembly: GCF_014805685.1. Lineage (NCBI taxonomy): Eukaryota > Metazoa > Chordata > Actinopteri > Siluriformes > Siluridae > Silurus > Silurus meridionalis. The sequence continues at coordinate 12,685,630 of NC_060912.1, read as the reverse complement.
AATGTTATAAACACTTACGCCTCACACTGACTTGTTATAAACACTTACTCCTCGCAGTGAAATGTTATAAACACTTACGCTTCACACTGACTTGTTATAAACACTTACTCCTCACAGTGAAATGTTATAAACACTTACGCTCACACTGACTTGTTATAAACACTTACTCCTCACAGTGAAATGTTATAAACACTTACGCACACTGACCTGTTATAAACACTTACTCCTCACAGTGAAATGTTATAAACATTACGCTTCACACTGACCTGTTATAAACACTTACGCCAAACACTGACCTGTTATAAACACTTACTCCTCACAGTGAAATGTTATAAACACTTACGCTTCACACGACCTGTTATAAACACTTACTCCTCACAGTGAAATGTTATAAACACTTACGCTTCACACTGACCTGTTATAAACACTTACTCCTCACAGTGAAATGTTATAAACACTTACGCCTCACACTGACTTCTTATAAACACTTACTCCTCACAGTGAAATGTTATAAACACTTACGCTCACACTGACTTCTTATAAACACTTACTCCTCACAGTGAAATGTTATAAACACTTTAGCCTCACACTGACCTGTTATAAACACTTACTCCTCACAGTGAAATGTTATAAACACTTACGCCTCACACTGACTTCTTATAAACACTTACTCCTCACAGTGAAATGTTATAAACACTTACGCCTCACACTGACTTCTTATAAACACTTACGCTTCACACTAACCTGTTATAAACACTTACTCCTCACAGTGAAATGTTATAAACACTTACGCCTCACACTGACTTCTTATAAACACTTACTCCTCACAGTGAAATGTTATAAACACTTACGCCTCACACTGACTTCTTATAAACACTTACTCCTCACAGTGAAATGTTATAAACACTTACGCTCACACTGACTTGTTATAAACACTTACTCCTCACAGTGAAATGTTATAAACACTTACGCCTCACACTGACTTCTTATAAACACTTACTCCTCACAGTGAAATGTTATAAACACTTACGCCTCACTGACTTCTTATAAACACTTACTCCTCACAGTGAAATGTTATAAACACTTACGCTCACACTGACCTGTTATAAACACTTACTCCTCACAGTGAAATGTTATAAACACTTACGCCTCACACTGACTTCTTATAAACACTTACTCCTCACAGTGAAATGTTATAAACACTTACGCCACACTGACTTCTTATAAACACTTACTCCTCACAGTGAAATGTTATAAACACTTACGCCTCACACTGACCTGTTATAAACACTTACTCCTCACAGTGAAATGTTATAAACACTTACGCCTCACACTGACTTGTTATAAACACTTACGCCACACTGACCTGTTATAAACACTTACGCTTCACACTGACTTGTTATAAACACTTACTCCTCACAGTGAAATGTTATAAACACTTACGCTTCACACTGACTTGTTATAAACACTTACTCCTCACAGTGAAATGTTATAAACACTTACGCTTCACACTGACCTGTTATAAACACTTACCTCACAGTGAAATGTTATAAACACTTACGCTTCACACTGACCTGTTATAAACACTTCGCCTCACACTGACCTGTTATAAACACTTACTCCTCACAGTGAAATGTTATAAACACTTACGCTTCACACTGACCTGTTATAAACACTTACTCCTCACAGTGAAATGTTATAAACACTTACGCTTCACACTGACCTGTTATAAGCACTTACGCCTCACACTGACCTGTTATAAACACTTACGCTTTACACTGACCTGTTATAAACACTTTAGCCTCACACTGACCTCTTATAAGCACTTATGCCTCACACTGACCTGTTATAAGCACTTTTGCCTCACACTGACCTGTTATAAACACTTACGCTTCACACTGACCTATTATAAACACCTGTTCAGCCTCACACTGACCTCTTATAAGCACTTATGCCTCACACTGACCTGTTATAAGCACTTATGCCTCACACTGACCTGTTATAAGCACTTACGCCTCACACTGACCTGTTATAAGCACCTACGCCTCACACTGACCTGTTATAAACACCTACGGCTAACACTGACCTGTTATAAACACTTACGCCTCACACTGACCTGTCATAAAGACTTACGCCTCACACTGACCTGTTATAAACACTGACCTGTTACAAACATTACGCTTCACACTGACCTGTTATAAACATTACGCTTCACACTGACCTGTTATAAACATTACGCTTCACACTGACCTGTTATAAACATTACGCCTCACACTGACCTGTTATAAACACTGACCTGTTACAAACATTATGCTTCACACTGACCTGTTATAAACATTACGCTTCACACTGACCTGTTATAAACATTACGCTTCACACTGACCTGTTATAAACACTTATGCCTCACACTGACCTGTTATAAACACTTACTCCTCACAGTGAAATGTTATAAACACTTACGCCTCACACTGACTTCTTATAAACACTTACTCCTCACAGTGAAATGTTATAAAAACTTACGCCTCACACTGACTTCTTATAAACACTTACCTCACAGTGAAATGTTATAAACACTTCGCCTCACACTGACTTCTTATAAACACTTCGCTTCACACTAACCTGTTATAAACACTTACTCCTCACAGTGAAATGTTATAAACACTTACGCCTCACACTGACCTGTCATAAAGACTTACGCCTCACACTGACCTGTTATAAACACTGACCTGTTACAAACATTACGCTTCACACTGACCTGTTATAAACATTACGCTTCACACTGACCTGTTATAAACATTACGCCTCACACTGACCTGTTATAAACACTGACCTGTTACAAACATTATGCTTCACACTGACCTGTTATAAACATTACGCTTCACACTGACCTGTTATAAACATTACGCTTCACACTGACCTGTTATAAACACTTATGCCTCACACTGACCTGTCATAAACACTTACGCCTCACACTGACCTGTTATAAACATTACGCTTCACACTGACCTGTTATAAACATTACGCTTCACACTGACCTGTTATAAACACTGACCTGTTATAAACATTACGCTTCACACTGACCTGTTATAAACATTACGCTTCACACTGACCTGTTATAAATATTACGCTTCACACTGACCTGTTATAAACACTTATGCCTCACACTGACCTGTTATAAACACTTATGCCTCACACTGACCTGTCATAAACACTTATGCCTCACACTGACCTGTTATAAACATTACGCTTCACACTGACCTGTTATAAACACTGACCTGTTATAAACACTTACGCTTCACACTGACCTGTTATAAACACTTACGCTTCACACTGACCTGTTATAAACACTTACGCCTCACACTGACCTGTTATAAACACTTACGCTTCACACTGACCTGTTATAAGCACTTACGCCTCACACTGATCTGTTATAAACATTATGCCTCACTGACCTGTTATAAACACTTACGCCTCACACTGATCTGTTATAAACACTGACCTGTTATAAACACTGACCTGTTATAAACACTGACCTGTTATAAATATGTATAATCAATAAACAATGATATACACATTTACACTGCAATAGACCTGTTTTTAGATCAATGGATCTGCCTTTACAGTTGGTTTTAGTTTGTTGTTGACATGCACTTGGTCTCACAGTCTGTTAATTTTGTCTGTTTTTACAGTTTAATGGAAAACTTTCAAACTTCAGAAGATGGTCAGAGTCCTGCAGGTTCTAAGAAGGTGAGAAGTTTTATGGTATAACAGGATCAGAAGTGATTATTAGGTGTAGATATCAGAAATATCAGTCCTCAGACATACTGATGAAACTAATATGGATTGTTGTTTATTCTGATTGCATGTGGTCTTGTGTTGTTTCAGGATAAACAGATTGTTAAAGGTAAACACTTCACTGATGTGATTAGTTTTATTGAATCTACTGTAGATCTATAACTGTATGTATAATTTATTTTGTTTTTTTGGTCCAATCAGAATTGAGCACACCTGCCCCGTTTAACTGTGTAACACTACGCTGTAGTTCCACTCCATCCTTGTCCCCTTATCCTGCCTCTGTGGGTCCTACACTGCCCCCTGCAGGTGAGAACAATGCAAAGCTCCCTGCAGTGTCTTTGTGGCACATGTCCCGTGAAGTGCCACCTCGTTTTCGAAACCATCAGGAGCATAAAATTCTACTGAAACGAGGCCAGTCTCTAGATGGTATTTCACCATTCCTGCACACAGGGGATCAGTCGCATGTAACCACCACACTACACTCAGGTGGGGCAAACAATTATTCTATTTTTTTCTGCTAACATGCACCACTGTGGAGTAATTAACACCAGATACAGGTACTACATCATGACTGTTCTTCTTTTTTTCTAGACCCTAATGTAGATCTCACCTCTTCACCTCCCTTATTGTCTTTATCTTCTTTAACTTATGCAAATTCCACATGCGGCCCGGGACCCGGTGCACCGCTGCTCTCTCAGGGAATGGCTAAGATTGTAATGGACAAAAGCAGGAGCAGGAGGCAGAGTGAGTCCTTAAACAAAACTTCATGGGAATACAATCACAGCAAGCAAGAGGACAATTCAGAACAGGTGGAGCCTGGTGTCACTGCAGATGAAGAGAACTCAGAATCAGTCCCCTCTTCCCACTGTGAAACTGCCTTGAATCGGGCAGATGCAGAAAGCATGCAGCAGATCCAAAGCCAGGATGACAGCCAGTCTGTGGAGAACAGGGTGGAAGAAGAAGTGGGACCAAAACAAGTGGAAGCTGCTACTGACTGCAAAAAGTTAAATCAGGCAGTGCAGCTTCCAACTTTCACTTCAAATCTCGAAGTCTTAATTCCTGACACATGTCATAGAAAGGCAAGTGGGGAAGTGCTGAAGCCTGGAGAAATGTGGGGAACTTCTGTGGAAAGTCAAGTGGGGTGGAAAGTCAGCCATGAAGTATCTCAAACAGTCCAGGCTGAAAAAGGAAGTGGTCTAAAAAAGCAGATAGCTTCAGAGAGTCGAGGGGACGTGCCAAAAGAGGGCAGTAGTGGACATGTAAAAGAAAACCCTCCTGATTGTTTACAAGACACTCAGATGATCGCAACCAAAACAATAAGAAGAGATCGTGAGAAAGGGGCGAATGAGAGTGAAAGGGACAGATCAGAGCATCAGTCTTCTGGTCATGGAAGCAGTGAAGATGGTACTTGTTCTAACAGCACTTCCAGAACTCAATCGTCATGCACTGAAGTGACCTTACAGAGAATGCTTAATCGAAGTGATCTGGATCCCAGAGTACTTTCTAACACTGGCTGGGGGCAGATTCAGATTAAGCAGAGCATAGCATGGAATTTGGAGGTGGGCAGTAGATCTGAAACAGGTCAGGACTGGACTGGGCGCGCTCAGGTGGATGTAAACAGCCTCAGCTGCCCTTCTTGGTCCAGGGATTTGCAGGGCCATGTGAAGGGGTCCAGAAGCCATGGGACAGGGAATACATGGGGGCAAAGTGAGGAGAGAATAGAGAGTAAACAGGGGGCTTTATTGACAGGGAGAGACAACAGCTGGGTTGAGGCTATCAAAGATGAGCAGGAAGATAGTTGGCATGGGAATAGAAAAGAAGCTCTGCAACAGAGAGAACAGGACAGGGGCAGTTGGGGCCTGGGTAACACTCAGTGGGGAGAAAACAAGGGTAGAGCTGAACAAGGTGAGAGATCATGGGCTGACTCTGAGGATGAGGGACAGAACAAACAGCAGCAGGTGTGGGGGGACAATCGCCACCCGCAACATACACCAAACAATCACATGGCACTGCAAAGCTCAAATCAGCAGCACCTGCAGCACTCACACTCCCAGCTAACACCACCAAACAGCTCGCAGGAGTCCAAGGATCCACCCACGGGCCCATTGGCCCTGAACCAAAACTCGGGATGGAAGCCTGGTCCCATCCCACACATATCTTCAGCCATTGAGCCAAGCGGTTGGGAAGAGCCCTCACCCCAGTCCATAAGCAGGAAGATGGAGATTGATGATGGTACATCAGCCTGGGGTGACCCTACTCACTATGACCACAGGAGCGTTAACATGTGGGACAAGAGCAACCTGCAGCAGAGGAGTGAGCCATCTCAACAACATCATGAGTCCATGTCTGCCACCACTGTGACCAGCAGAGACAAAAATGCAGGTGAAGTGAACTGAATGTCGTATGAAAGCATGCACAGATGTGAGAAACATGTGGGTCAATGTTGCACCAATCTTTTATACTTGTCATCATGCTCTTCATCACTTTTAACTTCTTTCCTTCAACATCTTCAGCATGGGAACGCAGTGCTGGTGCTTCTGAACAGTTCATGAACACCAGCGCAGCAGGCTGGGGGAAGGCCTTTGATGCTCCCTCAAGCTGGAGAGATCCAGAAGAATCTGGGAAAGGGACAGTATGGAGCAGTTCCCCTTCCAATTCATCTAAAACTGGTAAGAATGGCTTTGTATTTCCTGGCCAGATGTACCAAACCCTGCTTCCTGTGATGGTCTCTCCCCAACCCTAAAAATGTAAAGGGATGTAAGTCATTCGTTTTAGGACCAACTCTACTTGTGATCTACCACCACTGATCATCTAAGGTCTAAGCCAACTCTAGTTTGGGTTCTGATGAAAGATCAGTGTGAAGTGATTTTGGTCAAGTTCTCCCAATATTCGTGGTTGATCACTGAATTTCGTAATTTTAATTGCCACGTTGCTCTTAAAGATCTTCCACTACATGTATTTCCTGTACAGTATAAAACATTAGTAACGCCGTACCCTGAAGAGCTCATGTTTTTTCCATGAGGTGGACGCGGCACTTGTTTAGACTACACCTTGTATCTGGATCTCCAGTTACAGACTGAAATTTTCACAAATTTATTTTTAGGTCCAAAGACTATGCAAGATGGCTGGAGTGATGGAGGATTAAAAACTTCACACCATTCCAGCTGGGAGGAGGAAGATAGTGGTTCTGGAATGTGGGGCAACAGGTCTCAAGACAACACTTCCTCCTTTTCCTCTGGAGGTTGGAACCACGGTGGCAGAAGAACTGGAGGAAAGGTATGTAGGTGTCTTGCATTCTAGCTGATTATGTCTACACTCGGATTTTCAGAATTGTCCTGTTTTCCTTCAGGCTCCTCTAAAAGGAAACGGGGCGAGTTCCTGGACAGGTTTGGTAACTCGGCAGATGTCAAACATGGCAATCACGGTAACTCATAACTGAGTGATGATATGGCATCAAAGTTTCATTGTAATTTACTGAATGTAAAGTGTGCATAGGAATCAGACTGAAGAAACTGCAACACACATGTGCATCATGTAACATCATAGTGATCTGCTCAGTGTTCAGCATGTAGCTAACATGGCTATCACATACTGGTTTGGATCAGGATGAAGAGGCTCTCTCAGCACCAGAGAGGAACAGGAGAGGGATGAACGACTATAATGGGGAGATGAGGAGAGGAGGAAGAGGTGGAGGAAGCTTTCGCTCTCACAGCTTGAAGGAGCCAGGAACAGTAAGACCTTATTATAAAACAGTGTGTGTGTGTGTGTGTGTGTGTGTGTGTGTGTGTGTGTGTGTGTGTGTGTGTATCAGGGCTGCAGCTATTGATTATTTTATTCATCATGTTTTCTACGGATTATTCTATCCATTAATCTGAGAGAAAATAAGACGTGTCTCTGAACGTCATTTGTGTCCTTTTTAGAAAAATTTACATTTTTATTGCTGAAATTGCACAAAAGAATATCTATAAAAACTAAACCCATTTAGTGCATTTCATTTCCATATTAAAACAGAATGCAAATACAAATGTGCAAATATTAAATATAAAAATATAAAATATATAAATCATAAATAAAAATATATGAATCAAATTTAAATGACTGTAAAAACGGTAAACACACTGGACAGTGTTTTCTTTATGTTTCAGTTTGAAATGATCCCAGACTTTGGAACCGTTCTGGCTTTTTCTTTAACCTGAATCTCGTCCTCTTCCCTCACCGTTTTTTCTCCATTCCTCCATTTTCATTCTGCAGCGTCTTCTGTGTTCCCTGTCCAGAGCGCTCCAGAGTTTAGTGGGTGGTGTGTCAGTAATAACGGTCCGTGGGGAAACAGTTCCTTTTGTAGTTAAATGGACTAAACAAAGTATCAAACTATAAAGTAATTTGCCTCAATGCATTTTTTTGTTCAAATTACTTGAGGATTCGTTTTAGTTCTAATACAGCGGGGAAAATAAGTATTTGCCACATCAGCCTTTTTTATCAGTAAGGGGATTTCTAAGTGGGCTATTGACACAAAATTTCCACCAGATGTAGCCATCAAGCCAAATATTGAAATCATACAAAGAAATCAGAACATTTAAGTCTACAAGTCATAATAAATAAAGTGAAATGACACAGGGAATAAGTATTGAACACATGAAGGAAACAAGGTGCAAAATGGCATAGAAAGCCAGGAGATCACCTGAAACCTGTCAGTATTGAGAGAGAAACACTGCCCCCTATCAGTACTAATTGATATCAGCTGCTTTAGTCCATTACCCAGGAGGCACACAGAAAAGACTTCATGATGGGTAAAAGCACAGAACTCTCTCAAGATCTTCGTAATCTTATCGTTGAAAAGCATATTGATGGGAATGGTTATAGGCGCATTTCCAGAATGCTGAATGTTCCTGTGAGCACTGTGGGGGTCATTATCCGGAAATGGAAAGAGCATCAGTTCATCATAAACCGGCCACGATCAGGTGCTCCACGTAAGATCCCTGTCCGAGGAGTCCAAAGAATAATCAGGAGAGTTCGCCAAGAGCCAAGAACCACTCGGGCAGAACTTCAGGAAGACCTTGCATCAGCAGGTACTGTTGTTTCAAAGAAAACTATAAGCAATGCACTGAACCGCCATGGCATCCATGCACACTCACCACCAAGACTCCATTGCTGAACAAAAAGCATGTTGAGGCTCGGTTAAAGTTTGCGAAAGAGCATTTAGAGAAGTCTGTGGATTATTGGGAGACTATAGTCTGGTCAGATGAAAGCAAAATTGAACTTTTTGCCAGTCATTCTACACACCATGTTTGGAGAAGAAATGGCACTGCCCACCACCCCAAGAACACCATACCAACAGTTAAGTTTGGGGGTGGAAGCATCATGGTTTGGGGCTGCTTTTCAGCAGGGGTACTGGCAGACTTCATATTATTGAAGGCAGGATGAATGGAGAAATGTACCGGAACATTCTGGATAAAAATCTGCTGCCATCTACCAGAAAGCTGAAAATGAAAAGAGGGTGGACATTTCAGCAAGACAACGATCCCAAACACAAGGCCAAGGAAACAATGAAGTGGTTCCAAAGAAAGAAAATCAAGTTGCTTGAATGGCCCAGTCAATCACCTGACCTAAATCCTATAGAAAATCTATGGAGAGAACTGAAGATTAAAGTTCATAAAAGAGGCCCAAGGAACCTTCAAGATTTAAAGACCATTTGTGTGGAAGAATGGGGCAGAATCACTCCTGAGCAATGCAGACGACTGGTCCCTCCATACAAGAGGCGTCTAGATGCTGTAATCACCAACAAAGTCTTTTCTACAAAGTATTAAATAAAGTGTGTTCAATACTTATTCCCTGTGTCATTTCACTTTATTTATTATGACTCAACTTGTAGACTTAAATGTTCTGATTTCTTTATATGAATTCAATATTTGGCTTGATGCTACATCTGGTGGAAATGTTGTGTCAATAGCCCACTTAGAAATCCCCTTACTGATAAAAATGCTGATGTGTCAAATACTTATTTTCCCCACTGTATATATATATATATATATATATATATATATATATATATATATATATATATATATATATATATATATAGTACAGACAAAAGTTTGGACACACCTTCTCATTCAAAGAGTTTTGAAGGTGTGTCCAAACTTTTGGTCTGTACTGTATATATATATATTAATATAGATATATAAATATATAGTGTAAATAAATTGTTTGTAAATATACAATATACCATTTTGGTTAACATGCCAGAGCAGTAGTGTAAATCTGCTTTCTCTTCTGAAGATATCAGAATAGTTGTGTGACACTGACGGTGCTTTACAGTGGAAATTCTGATGTATATTAATATTATGAAATTGCTTGTTTATAGACTGGTGTGTTTAACACCAGTGCACATTTAAGAGGAGTGCAGCAGCCGGGTGTGCATCACATAAATCCTTCCCCTGGAGTACGAGCACAAGTGCCTCAGCAGTTCCTCCCACCTCAGGTAGGTTTATGGTGTTGAATGACAATGTTAAATGATGGTGTTGAATGATGGTGGTGTTGAATTATTGAATGATGGTGTTGATTGATGGTGTTGAATGATGGTGGTGTTGAATTATTGAATGATGGTGTTGATTGATGGTGTTGAATGGTGGTGTTGAATGATGGTGTTGATTGATGGTGTTGAATGATGGTGGTGTTGAATTATTGAATGATGGTGGTGGTAAATAATGGTGTTGAGTAATGTTAATGATGTTGTTGAATGATGGTGTTGAGAATCACAATATATACCGTATTTTTTCCTACGTTTTGAACTCTGCGGCTTAAACAACGAAGCGGCTTATTTATGAATTTATCCTGGTTTTTTTACAGTGGTACTTTGACCTACGAGTGCATTAATGTACGAGTTTTCCGAGGTACGAGCGGTCACTCGGTCGATTTTTTTGCTTTGTTACGTGAGCAAAAAATTGAGGTACGAGCTCGAGACGCCGCTGCTAGATGGCAAAGCGAAGCCAGAAATCGAAGATTGTGACAAAAATTAAGATAAGCAAAGAAGAAAAAGTAAAAATGTTAAAGTTTAGGGACACGTAGTGTACAGAAGTGATAGTAAAAAAACGAGTTTTCCCTCCGCCTCCGCTTATCGCCTCTACCACCCCTCCACACACACACACACACACACACACACACACACACACACACAACCCACCGGTGTTTTCGTTAGCTCAAGTCGTCTCATCTCCAAGGAAAAGACACTGAATAAAACCTTATTATATCTTTACATTCTCTTTTATTATGTTTTTATACAAGATTTGTTATTTATAAATGTATTTTCCAATTTAATAACATGAAACATAAAAATGGGGTCATTTTGAGGGTTGGAACGGATTAATATCATTTTCGGTATTTTTAATATGGAAAACTGATTTGATGTGCGAGCAAATTGAGATACGAGCTCGTCCATGGAACCAATTAAACTCGTAGGTCACGGTACCACTGTAGTTGTGAAAGGAAGGAGGAAGACAGTGAACAATGACTTTCTTGGTCGGCTACTGTTTAGATACAAGCCGTTGTAACGTGTTGAGTCTGGGTGAAGGGAGAGCTCGCTAACTCCAGTTACAACAGAAATTATATAAACACAGACAGGTTTCCAAAACTCGTGCTTTTTTATTTTTCTTGGCAACAGCGTTACGGGTTAGTCAGAGGAACTTAGAAATCAGCATCAGAAAATAATAAGGACATATTCCTCGGTCTCACACGCACACACACGCAGTAATACCGGGAGAATGCAGTGGCATGCCGTATTTCCAAAATACCCTCTGCTCCTAATAGAAGCGCAACACATTGCATTTAGTGTCTTTCGTTAAAGCCTGTGTAAAGTTCATTAGTTTAAGTGTAGACACCTGCAGCTTATAGACAGGTGCGGCTTATTTATTTTCAAAATAAAAATCTTTGTCAAATTCTTATACAAGGGTGCGCTTTATAGTCCGGAAATTATGGTGTGTATATATATATATATATGTCGAAATATATTTAATGTTGTACTCAAACATTCACAGAGAACTAAAAGATGTGCATAAGGGGAGATGTTCTAGAATGTTCAGAGTAATTGTAGAATGTTCTAGAATGTTGATTAATGGTAATGGTGGTGTTGAATGATGGTGTTGAGAAATGTTAATGATGGTGTGTTCCTGGAACAATGTGTGTTATTGTTTGTACAGGTTTCAGGGTCTGTTGTGAATCCGATGTTCCCCACACACTCGTCCCCTCAGCACTTGGCCCTGCTCGGAGGTCTACACCCCCACATGCAGCAGGTCCAGCTGGTAAACAGATTCTCTACTCTGTGCTGTGACTGAATGTTAACTGATGACAAATAAATAAATGTTGCCTTTCGTGCTCTTGTTCTCAGGCGTATCAGCTTCTGCTCCAGCAGCAGCAGCAGCAACAGCAACAGCAGCATCATTTCCTTTCTCACAGGAAGTTTCCCCATCATCTTCCTCCTCCCCCTCCTCCTCCTCTTCCTCCTCTTCCTCTGCTTCAGCATCAGGACCCTCAGCAGGTAGTGAAGATTAATGTAACTTCATTGAACAAGTGTAGACATGAGAAATACAGACCAGACATACACATCACTCTCTCACTCTCTCTCTCTCTCTCTCTCTCTCTCTCTCTCTCTCTCCCTATCTCCTTCCTCTTCCCCCCCACCCCCTCTCTGTATGTAGATTGCTCGTATCATGGCAGTTCTTCAGCAGCTCCCTAAAAGCCCCACCTCTTTCCCAGGTGAGTTGGAGTGCAGGATCCCACACTCAGCCCCATTAATAAACCAGTTTACTCAGCAGTTAACTCATGACAATCGCGAGATATATACAGTGAGGAAAATAAGTATTTGAACACACTGCTATTTTGCAAGTTCTCCCACTTAGAAATCATGAAGGGGTCTGAAATTGTCATCGTAGGTGCATGTCCACTGTGAAAGACATAATCTAAAAAAAAATCCAGAAATCACAATGTATGATTTTTAAACTATTTATTTGTATGATGCAGCTGCAAATAAGTATTTGAACACCTGAGAAAGTCAATGTTAATATTTGGTACAGTAGCCTTTGTTTGCAATTACAGAGGTCAAACGTTTCCTTTAGTTTTTCACCAGGTTTGCACACACTGCAGGAGGGATTTTGGTCCACTCCTCCACACAGATCTTCTCTAGATCAGTCAGGTTTCTGGCCTGTCGCTGAGAAACACGGAGTTTGAGCTCCCTCCAAAGATTCTCTATTGGGTTTAGGTCTGGAGACTGGCTAGGCCATGCCAGAACCTTGATATGCTTCTTACAGAGCCACTCCTTGGTTATCCTGGCTGTGTGCTTGGTCATTGTCATGTTGGAAGACCCAGCCTCGACCCATCTTCAATGCTCTAACTGAGGGAAGGAGATGGTTCCCAAAATCTCGCAATACATGGCCCCGGTCATCCTCTCCTTAATACAGTGCAGTCGCCCTGTCCCATGTGCAGAAAAACACCCCAAAGCATGATGCTACCACCCCATGCTTCACAGTAGGGATGGTGTTCTTGGGATGGTACTCATCATTCTTCTTCCTCCAAACACGTTTAGTGGAATTATGACCCAAAAGTTCTATTTTGGTTTCATCTGACCACATGACTTTCTCCCATGACTCCTCTGGATCATCCAAATGGTCATTGGCAAACTTAAGACGTGCCTGGACATGTGCTGGTTCAAGCAGGGGAACCTTCCGTGCCATGCATGATTTCAAACCATGACGTCTTAGTGTATTACCAACAGTAACCTTGGAAACGGTGGTCCCAGCTCTTTTCAGGTCATTGACCAGCTCCTCCCGTGTAGTTCTGGGCTGATTTCTCACCTTCCTTAGGATCATTGAGACCCCACGAGGTGAGATCTTGCATGGAGCCCCAGTCCGAGGAGATTGACAGTCATGTTTAGCTTCTTCCATTTTCTAATGATTGCTCCAACAGTGGACCTTTTTCACCAAGCTGCTTGGCAATTTCCCGTAGCCCTTTCCAGCCTTGTGGAGGTGTACAATTTTGTCTCTAGTGTCTTTGGACAGCTCTTTGGTCTTGGCCATGTTAGTAGTTGGATTCTTACTGATTGTATGGGGTGGACAGGTGTCTTTATGCAGCTAACGACCTCAAACAGGTGCATCTAATTTAGGATAATAAATGTAGTGGAGGTGGACATTTTAAAGGCAGACTAACAGGTCTTTGAGGGTCAGAATTCTAGCTGATAGACAGGTGTTCAAATACTTATTTGCAGCTGTATTATACAAATAAATAGTTTAAAAATCATAAATTGTGATTTCTGGATTTTTTTTTAGATTATGTCTCTCACAGTGGACATGCACCTACGTTAACAATTTCAGACCCCTCCATGATTTCTAACTGGGAAAACTTGCAAAATAGCAGAGTGTTCAAATACTTATTTTCCTCACTGTATATATATATATATATAATATGAAATCAAAATATATTTAATGTTGTTCGCAAACATTCACATAGAACTAAAAGATGTGCATAAGGAGAGAAGATGTTCTAGAATGTTCAGACAGGAAGTGGTAACTGATTTCTATCCTCTGTTCCTCTGGCAGGTTTTGTATCAGGAGCGGAGCCTGAGTCAGTGATTAGTGGAGTAAAAGAAGTAGGGGGAGCTCAACCTCAGTTTAAATGGATGATGGAGGCAGGA
>NC_060912.1:12646157-12663657 GCF_014805685.1 Silurus meridionalis | reverse complement strand
CACACTCTCTCTCTCTCCCCACCCCTCTCCCCACCCCTCTCCCCCCCTCTCTCTCTCCCTCTCTCTCTCTCTCTCTCCTCTCTCTCTCTCCCCTCCTCTCTCTCCCTCTCTCTCTCCCCTCCTCCTCTCCCCCCCTCTCCCCCCCTCTCTCTCCCTCTCTCTCTCCCCTCTCTCTCCCCTCTCTCTCCCCTCCCTCTCTCCCCTCCTCCTCTCCCCCCCTCTCTCTCTCTCTCTCTCTCTCTCTCTCTCTCTGAAACTGGACTGAGAGTAAAAGATGAATATGAGAGAAATCCCAGGAAATGAAACCTAAAACTCTGATCTCATGTTATTTGATCTCCAGACAAGAAATCTTCAAGTCTGTAGTTTTGAAAGTGACTCCAGTACCTCCATTACGATCTGTGAGAAGCAGATTCATGGCCAGCTGTGGCCTGTTCCCTCTTTTTTTTGCCATCACACTTTCAGAAGATAAAGATCTGGAGTAGATCCCATGTGGAATTGGGTGTTGAACCTGCATTTGGTGTTTGTTCATGTCAATGTTCACTGTGTGGTCCAAAAAGAAGTCGATGTGGAGAACAACAACTCAACACCACCAAAACCCCTGGAAGATCTTTGAGCACAACTGAACTGGATGATCACAGATTTCTTTAGTGAACTCTTTCACACACCTGAAGAACTCTGTGGAGGAGGAAGGAGCATCACATCATCTACAGTCATCAGACACCTTTATAGATATAAAACCACACCACTGCTAACTGCAGTGAAGCATCTGTAGGAGTAAAGTCACGCTGGGTGAAGGTCTTCAGTGATTAATCTTATCTCCACTGTTAGCTCCACTGTTGTGTGTGTGTGAGGGTGAAGGTCACGTGGAAACATGGCTGTAATTCCTGAATTAAACTGCAGGATTATTGAATAAACTCAGTGAATTAAAGATCTACACTTCAGTCACATCATCAGGCTTCATTTCAGCTCCATTACCAAAACTCCATCACCGTCACATGCTTATGGACCTGACTGTAGCAGTACCACAGTCTCTGGATGGGTAACGTGTCAGTCACGTGTGTCACGTGAGGTTCTGAAGGATTCAAACATCTATAATGTACCGCTATAAATGGTACAGAGAAGTGATGAAGACGTTCTCCTTCATCACCTTAACAACCGTTAATTAAGCCCCTCCCAGTTTAGTGTACTGGTGTTACACTTCCTGTCTCAGTGAACACACACATTTCCAAACCAATACACACTGCACATACACATTGCTGTACACCTGATTATCCCCACCCACGTGTGTGTGTGTGTGTGTGTGTGTGTGTGTGTGAGACAGTGACAGAAAGAGTGGATTAAGAGCTGAGATTATAGTTTAATATGCATGTGTGCACTTTACTGTTGTGTGTGTGTGTGTGTGTGTGTGTGTGTGTGTGTGTGTGTGAGAGAGAGAGTATATGTTGTGTGCTGTATATACTGCTTAATCTAGGCACTGCTGATTTGTTATGTACTGTGTGTGTGTGTGTGTGTGTGTGTGTGTGTGTGTGTGTATGTGTGTTTTTAGTGTACACATGTTTAATCTGCAATAAGAGTGCTTTAAGAGTGTGGAATGTTTTTCTCTGGTTTACACACATTAATAGACTGTGTGTGTGTGTGTGTGTGTGTGTGTGTGTGTGTTTTAGTGTACACATGTTTAATCTGCAATAAGAGTGCTTTAAGAGTGTGGAATGTTTTTCTCTGGTTTACACACAATTATAGACTGTGTGTGTGTGTGTGAGAGGTGTACAGTGTGTATCCGGTGTGCAGTTTTGACAGAAGTCATTTAATAATACACACACACACACACACACACACACACACACACACAGTGTGTAATAAACACTGAGTTTGCATTTGATCTGCTGTGTGTATTATTATGGAGTTTCTCCTCAGACCCCACACACACACACACACACACACACACACACACACACACACACACACACAGCCCTTACAGCCTGTAGCTGGTTTAAATATAAACTAACTCCCATAGTGATGATGCTGAAGTTCATGTCACAGTAACAGTTCGGAGATTCGGTGGGATTCTGGAAATGAAGCTGGATTTCGGCCATTCCATTTTTTAGAAGATTTTTTGGAGCCATACAGAGGACTTGCTGGTGTGTTTCAGATTATTGTCCTGCTGCAGAACCCAAATGCACTTGAGCTTAAGGTCATGCACTGATGGCCTGATATTATTTTTCAAAATATTCAGGTAGAGCACATAATTCATGTTTCCATCAATTATGGCAAACCATCCAGGTCTTAAAGCTACAAAGCAGCCCCAGACCTTCAAACTACCACCACCATGTTTGACTGCTGATATCATTTACTTTTTATGAATTGCTGAGTTACTTCACGGGACACACGCCTTCCAAAAAAAAAGATCTTTTGTCTACTCAGTCCACAGAATGTTTGCCCAAAGGTTTTGGGGATAATCAAGATGTTTTTGGTAAATGTTAGAGATGCCTTTGTGTTCTTTTCATTCAACAGTGACTTTGAACTTTAAACTCGTCCATGGATGCATTTTTTCTCCATCTATTTCTTATCTAATCGTGAACACTGCCCTTGACTGAGAGCAAGTGAGGCCTGCAGATCTTTAGATGTTGTTCTGGGTTTTTTTATGAGCTGCTGGATGAGATTTTGTGCTCTTGGAGTACTTTTGTAACTCATCCCGGGAAGGTTCCCCACTGTTCCGAGTTTTCTCATTCTGTGAATAATGGCTCTCACTGTGGTTCGCTGGATTCCCAAAGCTTTAGAAATGACTTTATAACCCTTTCCAGACTGATACACCAATTCCTTTTTTTCATCTGTTCTTGAATTTCTTTAGAAAACTGATGCTTTACCAAACTTCCTCCACAAGCTTTGTTGCAGGTTTAAATCATCATTTAAAAACTGCATTTTGTATTTACTCGGGTTATTTCTTTGTAATATTAAAAGTAGTTTGATGATCTGAAGTGTCTTCTTCTTCCTCTTCTTTTGGCTGCTCCCGATAGTGGGGTCTCCACAGCGGATCATCCGTCTCCATACCCCCTGTCCTCTACATCTGCCTCTTTCACACCAACTACCTGCATGTCTTCCCTCAACACATCCATGTGAATCATTTAAGTGTGTTTGGAAAAAAAATATTTTTCACCGCACTGTATTTAAAGTAAAAGGTAACACCAGGGAGCCAGTAATGTCCTTCAGGCGTCTCAACACTGATCTCTTAAAAGACTTCATGATTCCAGAAGCTGAGCGGATTTGATCCACACTGATGACCAGTAAACCGGGCTGTGGGGAATTTAATGTGGGTAATACCAGATGTGGCCAGAAGGGGGCATGAAATGTGTGGTGTGGAGTCTTTTACTTTCACTTTCTCCAGCAGAGTCACGAAAAGGCGTCGGAAGGTGAGAACAGAGAAAAGTATTTATTTTAAAGAAACCCAAACGAGTAAATCTGTATTCAATCAGTATTTTTATTTAGTAGATGAAGTGACATTTTCTTGTAATTGTGCTGAAATAATTTGAAAAAATGCAGAAATCAGGAAAATAATCAGAATTTAAAAAAATAAATTGGATTTAATGTAAATATATATATATATATATATATTTAAATCAGGATTTAATGAAAAAAACAAGGAGACAACACGAGGGGTTCACAAAATTAGAATTACTTTATTTATTAAATGTACAAGTACAACTGAAACACTGGACTTGTTTTAGGAGGCCACCTCATTGGTCTCATGCTGCAGCTTCAGTCAGTCTCAGGGTTGAGCTCGTCAGCTGAAGTCTGGTGTAGGCAGGTCACTTCAGCATATTTGTTGAATGGCTTGTTGAGGAGAGTAGTTACTTCTTTTGTGGAGAAAAACAGTTGGTTTAACTATTTTACTGGTTCTTTTGGAGCAGTACTGTGTATCTGAGGGGAGTTTCTGAACCATAGTTTCCTAGATGTAAGTGATGAAGTTCTCTCCTCATTTTTAGCCTTAATGCTGCTGACCAGTCAGCCTTCCTGTGCTGCACTAACACTGCTGCAGTTTTTAACCAGGAAGAGATTAAGTTAAAACACAAATTTATTGATGATACTGATGAAGATTACACTTTGGATGGTGGATCTGTAGAACAGAAACATAACTGGTTTAGGGTTTTTATAACTTCCTTGAAAAAGTCACTGATTAGCTTTCTTGTTTATGGCATCACCCTCCAACAAATACTGCTGTCGCATGTAAGGATTTGTGTATCTGATAAAATCTATCTGATGAGGGTTCCCTCAATCACTGGATAGTGGCAACATCAGACCAAAACGCAGGCAGACACTGATATCACAATGAATTGCTGTTGGAGCTGCACATGGAGACCATGTTCTTGCCTATGGTTCCATGTAATATGCAGATATCAGACTGGATCGGCAGAAATTGAGTAAGAGAATGAGAACATTGAGGTGAGAATCATAGCCAAGAAATGTTAACATAAATCGATGCTTGGTAAATGTTTGTATTCCATCAGACACATAACCCAAACACACATATACACAGGTGCAGCTCAATAAATGAGAATATCATTAAAAAGTTGATTTATTTTAGTAATTCAATAGAAAAAGGGAAACTGGTGTATTATATAGATTCACACACACACACACACACACACACACACACACTGATATTTTTCAAGTGTTTATTTCTTTTCATTTTGATGATTTTGGCTCACAGTTAATAAAAATTCACATGAATATTCTCAAAAAATGAGAAAGCATTTTGAGTGAATTGTTGGTCTTCTGGAAAGTCTGTTTATTTACTGTATCTGTACTCAATACTTGGAGGAGATCAGACTGTGGCATGGAGGAGATCAGACTGTGGCATAGAGGAGATCAGATTGCGGCATGGAAGAGATCAGTCTGTGGCATGGAGGAGATCAGACTGTGGCATGGAGGAGATCAGACTGTGGCATGGAGGAGATCAGATTGCGGCATGGAAGAGATCAGTCTGTGGCATGGAGAAGATCAGACTGTGGCATGGAAAAGATCAGACTGTGGCATGGAGGAGATCAGACTGTGGCATGAAGGTAATCAGACTGTGGCATGGAAAAGATCAGTCTGTGGCATGGAAAAGATCAGTCTGTGGCATGGAGGAGATCAGACTGTGGCATGGAAAAGATCAGTCTGTGGCATGGAGGAGATCAGACTGTGGCATGGAGGAGATCAGACTGTGTAATTTGAGGAGATCAGACTGTGGCACTGTTGAGGTGGTGTGGAAGCCCAGGATTCTTTGACAGTGACCTTCAGCTCATCTGCATTTTTTTGGTCTCTTGTTTCTCATGTTCCTCTCAACAATACGCCAGAGATTCTCCATGGGGTTCAGGTCTGGTTAGTTTGCTCCACTCAAGCACACCAACACCATGGTCATTTAACCAACTTCAGGTGCTTTTGGCAGCGTGGGCAGGTGCCAAATCCTGCTGGAAAATGAAATCAGCATCTCCATAAAGCTTTTCAGCAGAGGGTTAGGGTTAGGGTTAGATAGAGAGAGAGAGAGAGAGAGAGAGAGAGAGAGAGAGAGAGAGAGAGAGGAGAGGAAAGAAGTTTGGACTCTGACATGTACAAAAAGTGCTCATTATTAAATGATTACATTAAAAAGTAATCATTATAACTAGCAGTTTTAGAGTATATATATATACACACACACACACACACACACACACTCTGGTCCCCGGAACTCGCACGGGTTAAGTTTCTGAAACCCCCAAGAGTTCCAAAAATCCACGAATTTTGGATGCACCCCCGCAGCCCCTATGGTACCTTAATGAATTCTTCTAGACATTGCACCAGTGAGTTTGTTCATTTTTAATTCACTCAACAGAAAATGTGAAGTAATGGACATAAATGCTTTATTTATCTTAAAGCAAATAATACAATAATGTGTTTTAAAAGATTTTATGAAATTTGTTAGTGAAAACACTTTAAAATGTTATTCCTAACATTCCTGAACATTCGGACCTGCTGTGGATTTCCACAAATTTTTAAAAAATAAACTTGTGAACTGTAAATTATTGTGTGTTGACTGTATATATTGTATATACTGTATATATTGTATATTACTGTATATCAGTGGTGTGCAGTCAGGGTCAGTAAATCTTCTCTGCTGGACTAAACACCATCAGAAGCACTGACCTACATTTACAACATAAACTCTGATGTTTGTTCCATGAAATTGTATTAATTTCTTCCATCAGTTTCTTCTCTTCATGTGGTAGTGTTTCTCTCGGCTGCACTGCTTCAGTACATGTATGTGGATGGTAGATTTTTTGTCCAATCAGATTTCAGCCTCTATGTGCTGCCATGTGAATCTAATCTGCTCAGAGCCTTCAGAATCAGTACTGCTGGACTTTTACCATAGAGAATATTACCAACAGCTCTGTTTCTTTATCCAATCAGATTTCAGATTCTCCTCACAGAGCAGATCACTGGCCCAGAATAGCGTCAGTATTGTTCTGTCCTCTGATTGGCTGTTTAGAGGGGAAACTGTTACAGTCGAGTTCGACTGGTAAAACACGTGTGTAGCTCTGCACACGTTCATACATCTGAGTTAGACTTTTTTATGTATGTATATAATATATATTATATAAAAGTAAAGAAAGGACATTGTGAATAAACGTGTGTTGTGCTGAAGGTTTTAATTTCACTACTTTTATATTTATTTATTTATTTATTTATTTTTTGGCCAAATGGAAATGTGTGCTGCATTAATTGTGCGTTAATAAAAATTAGTGCTGTTAAAATTAATTTTCATTCTGAAAGCCCCAATTAATATATTTATATATGAGAATTAAAATGTTGTTCTCTAATGAATGTATTCAGGCTGAAGATCCAGTATGTAGAACACAAGCAGAGAAAAGATGATGATGATCAGGAATGTCTCAGTTCTCATCACTGACTCCCTCTGTCTCATCCACGTTAACCCCAGACTTCTTACTGTCTCCTGCCTGCTCACTGTGAGCTTCAGAAACTAGTCTACATCTGTGGTGTGAGAGAAGAAGATGATACAGCAGTGGATTTAAAAAGCTGCACAATGACAGGAAGCAGTTTTTTAGGTTGATGTGCTGAAAACTGCACGCAGTAAGAAGAAAAATTATTGATCACGTCACCAAACAGATTAAAACTAAATGATTCCCGAAAAATCTACTTAAGTACATTAACGAAGTATTCGTACTTCAGTACTTCCTCCTCTGCTTAAACGTAGTTTCTTCTCCAGACGGAATCTGTTTAGTCTTCATCAGCTCACAGAATTCCTCTTCCATTTGTTCATAATGCACAGCGCCCCCTGCTGCTCACTCACTCTCACTTCACCCAGAACATCATTCACACTAAATCACTTTCTGTACATCTCCAGATCTTCTTTTTTTATTAATCATTTATTCCATCACCAGCTGATCAGTATACTTACAATCATATAGGTACTTTTAGTATAGATGTATTTCAGATCAAATATTTAAAATGTTTACTCATAACTAAAAGAAAGTGATATAAATCTGATCTCACTGGAGGCATCAGGGATAAAACATTTAACATCAACATATTTCATTTGCAGTTCTGCTATAAACATCAAATACGAATACATTTACAGTTATATGTGAATAAATATATCATTTAACTCAAACCAAACTCAGTTTAAAATAATAAAAGGGTTTTATCCTGTAATGTCCATCAGTCAGTGTAAGAAAGGGTTTGTGTGATGAGGAATAGATGAGTGCATTTATCTTTCACATGTACTTTACAACACAGTGAAATTCTTTCTTTACATATCCCAGGGATGTTAGGATGCTGGGCTCAGAGCACACACACACACACACACACACACACACACACACACACACACACACACACACACACACACACACATATATATATATATATAAAGCTAAAATACATATCATTAAACAATTTCTTATAAATTAAAGATTGTCTAAAACTCTTTCATTTCTAAAAGTGTATAATAATAATATAATAATAATAATAATAATAATAATAATAATAATAATAATTATAATAATAATAATTATAATAATAATAATTAATAATATAATAATAATAATAATAATAATAATAATAATAATATATAATAATAATAATAATAATAATAATAATATAATAATAATAATAATAATAATATAATAATAATATAATAATAATAATAATAATAATAATAATAATAATAATAATAATAATAATAATAATAATAATAATAATAATAATAATAATAATAATAATAATAATTATAATAATAATAATAATAATATAATAATAATAGTAATAATAATAATAATAATAATAATAATAATATAATAATAATATAATAATAATAATAATATAATAATAATAATAATAATAATATAATAATAATAATAATAATAATAATAATAATAATATAATAATAATAATAATAATAATAATAATAATAATAATAATAATAATAATAATAATAATAATAAGAGAGATATTTCTACTGTAGAAGGATGTTGATGATCAGTGTTTTTCTTTGAATCAGATGAAAACATTACTGAAAATATAGACTTTTATTCAGGTACATAGATTTTTGGTACAATATTATTATATAATGCACACAATTACAACATATAACCGTCTTTAATGTGTATGCAGTGTTGTTATATACAATATAGTGTGTTTGTTGTGTTTGGGTTTTTTAATGTGTGTGTTTACAGTATTTGTTTAGTGCTGAATTCCGGAACGCCTGTGTTATAGCGCATGTTTCTACCCGAACATAATAAAAGCGGAAGTGTAAGTGCAGTAAGCGGAAGTGAACCCTCAGTGTGTGTGCGCTGTTCAGGTGCAGTTGTTGCTTCTTTGCGGTTTATTTTATTTTGTTTTATTTTATTTCCGCAGTGAAAGTCGCGGATTGTGAAGGACAAAATGTCTGATAACGAAGACAAGTGAGTTTATTATTATTATTATTAATATTATTATTATAGAGTGAGTTTATTTTAAAATAATTGAATAAATGTATATAATAAACCCGGCCAGTGTTTCTGAGGCACAGTTACAGAAACATGGCGTCTTTCTCTCACACTACATCAGTATTTTATTATTAAACTCGTTTATATTTTATATTTAGTGGTGGATGAAGAATAAATCATGAATATGAGTAAAAGTAGAGACACTGTGAAATAAGATTTAAGTAAAAGTGTCTCTTTAAATATCTGATTTATTATAACTCTAATGTTCCTCTGATCATTTTATCACAAGATTCTTCACTTAATCACCTCAGTGTATGTGTAAAGACTCGAATGTGACTCAGAACTGATTTATCATCAATGAGCCCAAAACCTTCTACTGAACTGTGTGTTGATCAGAAGATACACGAGCACCAATCAGAAGCGTGTAAAACAGAGCGTGCGCTCGATCCTGATTGGTGATTCACCAGTTACATGTTGATCCTCCTGGATTTGGACTTCATCACTGTTCATCTCTCACACTGCAGTGTTTATTAACGTGAGAGACGAACTGTGCAGAAGATTACTGTGTTTCCTTCACACTGACGAGAGGATTTATATCATAACTCATCATTAATATTATTTATAATACATATGATCGTGATAAAGAGTGGAATACAAGACAAAAATCACTGTGTGTGTGTGTGTGTGTGTGTGTGTGTGTGTGTGTGTGTGTGAGCAGTTTTGATGATGGAGATTTTGATGATGTGGAGGAGGATGAGGGACTGGATGACCTGGAGAACGTGGAGGATGTAAGATTTATTCTTCATTTTACAGTTTTATTATTATACTCTCAGTTCTGAGTGTGTGTGTGTGTGTGTGTGTGTGTGTGTGTGTGTGTGTGTGTGGGAGGATCAGGAGAATGTACAGATCCTCCCTGCAGGAGAAGGACAGCAGGCCAATCAGAAGAGGATCACTACACCATACATGACCAAATACGAGAGAGCCAGAGTGCTGGGAACTCGAGCACTACAGATTGCGTAAATACACACATACACTCTCTCTCTCACACACACACGCACACACATACACATTTAGACGCACACACGCACACATACACACATTTAGACACACACACATACACACTCTTACACACACACACACTCACACATACACATTTAGACACGCACACATACGCACATTTAGACACACACACATACACATACACGCACACACACACACACATACACATTTAGACACACACATATACACACTTACACATACATATTTAGACACACACGCACACATATACACACTCACATATACACACTCACACACACACGAGCAGGTTAAATGTGTGACTGATGTAAGATTTTATTTGGGATTTAAACTCACACCCTTCTGATCACTAACACAGTGTTGATTAATAACTGAATCACATGACTGTATGATTAATATCTGTGTTCCTAATAAAGTGGCCACTGTGTGTATCTGTTCTCTCACATTCACACCTGAGCCGAGCCCCATCATCTCTCTATTAATATTATAACTTTAATACAGTACTTCTTTAGTGACATCACTTCCTGTCCACACAGGATGTGTGCTCCAGTGATGGTGGAGTTGGAGGGAGAGACGGATCCTCTGCAGATCGCCATGAAGGAGCTCAAGTACGGCGCACACGCGCTCACGCACGCGCGCTCACACACGCACTCTTACGCACACACTCTTTTGCACACACACTCACACACACTCACATGCACACACTCTTGCACTCGCGCGCACACTCTTACGCACGCACGCACGCACACTCACACACACACAGAGAAAAAGTATCACTTTTTTAATGTGGACAGTGACGTACACAAAAAACACAATCCTACAAGATTCTTAAAATCAAATCAAATGTTATTGTTCACAGACACAAAGTGTCATTGAGTCACTGCTTTTTTACCACTGACCAACATTTACCATGAAAAGGAATAGATTTCTTCACAAAGCTCATTTTATACACTTACTGTGTGTGTGTGTGTGTGTGTGTGTGTGTGTGTGTGTGTGTGTGTGTGTGGATAACTTTCATCTTTCACACACTGCTATCAGATCAGGAAACACTGCTGTACACACTTTATTCAGTTGTTGTTTTATTTATTTTGCCCTTTTTATTGCCGGTGTGCAGAAACATTCTTCTGCTCAGACACTGAGCATCATGGAGAACATTCAGCACCTTCAACACCTTCAACACATTCATTTTACACACAATTACATAGAATTAAACCACTCAATATTTTTAAAAGTCTGTAAAAGTTTCTCATCTGACTGAATAATCAGGATGTTTATTCTGCACTACAGTTTCCAGTTACAGCGCAGGTTTATTACTCTCTAAATAACTCCATATTTACCACTCATTTTCACCTCAATTACACCACCGACACCCACCACCAGGGGGCGACACACCTCTCTCTCTCTCTCTCTCTCTCTCTCTCTCTCTCACACTAATATACACACAGAGAGAAAGTGTTTATGGTGTTTGTTAGAGGTCTGTTTATTCTATAAGTGTTGATTATGTTTCTGAGCTGAAGTTTATATTCACACTCAGGATTTCTGCCTGTTAACAACTATTAAAATCTATAACTGTAAAAAACTGTGTGTGTGGAGTTAGTGTGCACACACACACACACACACACACACACTCACACACTGAAGTCCTTCCACAGTCATACGTTTGTTTATTTATTTAACACCACCTCATACGTTGAATCCATTTCTCTATTTAAATCAGTGGAAACGATAGCGTGTTAAAATGAGTCTGCACTCCTGTCAGAGCTGCTGTTTCTGACCAATCAGAGCTCAGAACCTTCTCATTACATGTTTTCCCTCTATTTCCTGATCCTCTGGTGTTCAGACCCTGATGTTGTTTAAACATTTAATTTCTTGTGTTTGTTACAGAGGCAGAAAAATTCCCATCATTATTCGGAGGTACCTGCCTGATGGGAGCTACGAGGACTGGGGCTGTGATGAGCTTATCATTACTGACTAGCGCACACACACACACACACACACACACACACACACACACACACACACACACACACAGGCTTTCTGTTTTGACTGTATGAAACACATAAGGGAATCTGTACACAGTGTTTAACCTAAAACTCACACATGTAAAGTTTTCTTCAGCAAGAGTCTCTGGTCTCAAATAAACACACACAAATAAACACACTTAAACACACACTCATCTGGGTACACACCCACACACACCCACTCACCCATTAGTACACACACTCCTGCACAATGGTCTCAGTGTGAGTGAATGTGCAGTGAGTCCGTTTCTCCACTAGAGGGAGAAGAGTTGCGTTTTCATTGTGAAGTGTATTTTAGTTTGTTTTATTAAATGAACACAATAAATTTTTTTTAATAAAATATGCAGTCATCATTTTTAATGGAGACTGGAGCAGTTGTAAGTCTGCTTATTATAAACGTGTGTCTGGTTATTGTACAACCCCAATTCTGTGTGAAATGTACATTAAAAACAAAATGTAATGATTTTTAAATGTCACAAACCTATAATTTATTTACATAGAAAACATCACATGTTTAAACTGAGGACATGTACCGTTTATTGAGAAAAATCAGGCCATTTTCAATCTGACGTCTCAATAAAGTTGGGCCGGAAAGGTAAATATTACTAACCAGCTAAACTAAAAAGCTGAAAGAACATTTAGTAACTAATGAGGTGCATTGAGAGCAGGTCAGTCAGATGATTGAGGTATAAATAGTGCGTCTTTGAGAGGCAGAATCTCTCAGATGTAAAGATGGGCGGAGCTTCACGAGTCTATGAAACACGGCGTCTACAAACTGGAACAATTTCAGAATAATGTTCAACATCAAACGGAAGATTTTAAAATCTCATCATTTACAGAACATCTGGACAAAAATCTGGAGAAATCTTTGTGCAAAGGGACAAGAGTGAAAATTAAAAATATATGTTTGTGATATTTGGGCCCTCAGGGGCCACTGCATTTAAAACAATCATGATTCTGCAATGGAAATCACTGCATGGGATCATTAACGCCTCCAGAAATCATTTGGCGCATCATGAAACAAAAACACGACAAAGGAAACCCAGAACTGTTGAGGCGTTAGAATCTTGTATCAGACACATATGGGACAACATTCCACCCCTGAAACTTCAGCAACTCTCCTCAGTTCCCAGATGTATAGAAACAGAAGACGTGATGTTACACAGTAGGAAACACAGCGATGTCCAACTTTCTTGAGACGTGTTGCAGCCATCAAATTCAACATTTTCCTTAAAATGGTACAAATTCCCAGTTTAAATATCTGATGTTTTTTTGTTCTATTGCGAATAAAAATATGATTTATGAGATCTGCAAATTATTGTTTTCTGTTTTTATTTACATTTTATTTACAAGTGTCAACTGTTTTGCAATTGGTGTTGTATATGTGCATCTGGTCAAACACGAGGATCTGGACATTCTGCCTCTGGTGATTATACACATGCATCTTTGTGCATTTTGTTCAGTACATCATGGTTTTCCAGGGGATCTGAAATGAAGGCAATTTGTGTTTTTGTGTAAATTCTACAGAAAAGAAAACACAAAAGTATAAATAGTTTATGAAAAACCTTAACAACTGTTTCCTCACCATGTCCAGCTTTTCTTGTAAACGTCCTTGTAAGTGTATCTGTGACCAAATCCGTCTCTTCTCCTCTGTCAGTGCTGAGTGTGAGGACTTACACAGATTCCCTTCACCCTCCGGCAAAAATCTGATCGTATACAAACTCCAAGCTAAACTTACACTCAGCAGCACAATCGAGAGAAGCACTATGAAGAGAAGTGACTATTGGGACTAATTGATTAAAACTCGAGTGAGTGATTCTGAGGAAAGGCCTTGCTGCTCTGACAGCTGCCACAGAGATCTGCTCATTACTCACGTGTATGTGGTCAGTAAACAGTTCACATTCACTTCATCTCTGGCTTGGATTTGTTCAGTTTAAATCTGGTAAGTTTTTAGCTTATTGTGGTTGATATGTAGATTAAGTGGTTAAATAGAGACTTTGGATCCAGTAAATGTAAAATTGGATCTGTTCAGAGTAAATCTGGATGTTGCCCTCAGGGGTGTGGATGTGGTCCTTTTGGTAAATTTATATTTGTGTGGGTTTCATTGTCGATCTACTGAGTTCATATCAGTGTTAATTGGAATGAATTTGTGTGTACTGTATATCTGGAGTTGAGATCCACCAGACTGTGACCTGAACATGGTCTTGTGGTAGTTCTGGAGCTCAGTCTGGTCTTTTTTCTTGGTCTGGAAGTGTTTTTACTCTTCAGGGGGATGATTGTATATAATCAACTCTGTACTTTCTAATGAATCTAAGTTGAGTGGCAATGTTCTAGTATCATCTATCTCCTGCTGGAGTAAAGCTTCAGCCTCCCTCCTCCCTCTATCCCTCTATCCCTCACCCCATTTCTCTCTCTCTCTCTCTCTCTCTCTCTCTCGCTCTCTCACCGAGCTGAATGGTTCTCTTTGTTTAGTGTAAAGTATCACAGCTGATTAAGTGAAGGGAATTAGAAATCAGGCTTAGCATCACACACACACACACACACACACACACACACACACACACACACACACACACAGAAGCTTGTTTACAGGAATGTGTGTATAAAGTACATGAGGTTGTGGTGGTGTAACACTGCGACGTCTCTGACATAGTCAGTGAGCTATGTCATAAAAAACACAATAAAATTGTAAAATTGTGTGTGTGTGTGTGTGTGTGTGTGTGTGTGTGTGTGTCACATGAAGACAGCAGTTTGTTTTTCATAGAAAAGAGGACTGAGTTTTATTTAGTATGTGTGTCGTTAGTTTCTACTGGAACACATTAACAAAAACTTTGTACACAAAACAACAAAATCATTTCAGAGAAAAAAAACAGGAAATAAGCAATAATATAAATAAAACAAACTCCACCTACTGTGTGTAGAACAAACACATCATTTTTGTATATTTTTATATATAATACTACTGAATATAGACCAATCAACACTAAAGTTACAATCCGAGAAGAAATAGAAAATAAGAGTAAAAATATTAACGTCCATGTGATAAATCATTAAATGTTTGCAGGCGGAGTCAAAGAAGGCACATGGTGAGTGGGAGCTCCGCCCACCACGTCTAAGCTCCGCCCAATGAGAGTAAATGTGTGTAAATGAGACTCAGTGTGCTGTAGGAGGTAAAACCCTCTCACTGACTTACAGTATTGTTATAGCAGTGACACACTGAATCACCATGATCATGTTAATATACACACAACTCCTCCTCCTCCTCCTCCTCCTCCTCCTCCTCATCATCATCATCATCATCATCTTCACCACGCAGCTCAGTGGTGCTCATGATCACTCACATCCATCTACAGGCAGGCGTTATAACAACAACAACAACAACAACAACAAAGAAAATGGCCTTGTTTTGGTTAATAAAGAATTAATCATTTAGAATAATAATAATAATAATAATAATAATAATAATAATAATAATAATAATAATAATAATGATAAAAGTTAGATCTTCGAATGTGCAGGTGAAATGTCCTTCTGAAACCTGACAATTAAACTCACTCCATTGTGTGTGTGTGTGTGTGTGTGTGTGTGTGTGTGTGTGTGTGTGTGTGTGTGTGTGTGAGTGTGTGTGTACATGCATGCAAACTATGTATTCTGTTCATGTTCTGTTAGCCCCGCCCACCTGTGTGTGATCAGCCACAGTGACAGTTACACAAATGTTCATCATCGGTTAGTCTCTTTGCAGTGTGTGTGTGTGTGTGTGTGTGTGTGTGTGTGTGTGTGTGTGTGTGTGTGTGTGTGTGTTGCTAGTGGCTGTGAAATATTCTTTCACATTGAAGATGAGACCTGTGTGTGTGAGACAAAATCGTTATTGTTAATCCGTTTTCATCATCATCATAATCATGTCTCTTTTTCAGGTGTGTGTGTGTGTGTGCATTATGGCCGGGTCAGGGTGGTATACACAGGCTGTTCCCAGTGGGTGGGACTATTCCCAGGGGCGGGGTCAGTGATTGCAGTGTAAATAGGCCTCTGGGCGGAGCTCATGTAGGAGAAGGCGGAGTAAAGCCCTGACTGGCCCGAGTGTGTGTAATATGAACTGGATGCTTGGTGATCTCCATATTCAGCAAATGGTGCCGCCCTGGAGGCCAAAGAGGGGAAGGCAGAGCCATAATGAGGCAAGCTGAGAGGTGTGTATGTGACATGAGCCGATGCTCCACCCCCTGAAGTAGAAGCCCCACCCACCGATGTATCAGCATTAGCCGAGAAATGTGTCTCGCTCTTGATCTGTGGTTTTCCACCTTCTGAGCTTAGCTGCTGTTTCGAGAGCCAATAGGAGTAAGGAGATGGAGATGGGGCGGGGCAGGAGGAGGAGCCTGAGCCTGATGGGTGGTGCCCATTCGGAGGCAGGTACTGGTCAAACTCATTGACATCAAACGGCTCCATGTTGGCCATCACGTCATGGCTGATCTCACCAATGTCCACGTTCACGAAATCCAGGTGAGGTTTCGAGGAAGAGGAAGAAGATGAAGAGGCAGAGCTTCCATCTGCCCCAACTCCCAGCCCTCTGGCCCCACCCTCTCTCTTCCCCTCACCTGACTTGCCACCCTGGAGCTCTGTTTTGGGAGTAGTGGGCGGAGTCGGGGGGCTGTGGTTGGAACCTGAACATGGACAGAAGGAAAGATCGAGATTTAGAGACTGTGTGTATGAACACATATATATACACACACACACACACACACACACACACACACACACACACGTACATGTGTATAAAGTCTCACCTGCAGGGTGGTTGTGGTGTCCATCAGAGAGAGGAGACCCTGCCCCAGCACCATGCCCTGCCTCCAAGTGGAGGCTCTTGTAATGTGATTGGCTGTGAGTGACATCACCTTCAGAGTGGGCGTCGCTGTCAGTGCTGGATCCCGGCTTCCCGTTCTTCCGCCTCCTGGGCTGGTATTTATACTCTGGATAATCTTTCTTATGTTGCTTCCTCAGACGCTCCGCCTCCTCGATGAAGGGCCGCTTATCATTCTCGTTCAGGAGCCTACAGCATACACACACACACACACACACACACACACACACACACACACACACACACACAATGTTGAAATAGTTGGGAGGTGTAGGGAAGGGATGACTGTGGTGTCAGATAGATAGATAGATAGATAGATAGATAGATAGATAGATAGATAGATAGATAGATAGATAGATAGATAGATAGACGAAAGGATGGACGGACGGTTGGACAGACTCTCAGACAGACAGACAGACAGACAGAAAGGTGCACACCTCCACAGCTTGCCGAGGGTTTTGCTGAGCTCAGCGTTGTGTAGATGAGGGTACTGGTCGGCGAGTTTGCGGCGTGCGGCCTGAGCCCACACCATGAAGGCGTTCATGGGCCTCTTGACATGCGGTTTGCTCTTGCTGCCTGTGGTGACGCGCACTGGCATGGGCACTAGAGTCCAGTCGTACCCGTTCAGCACC
>NC_060912.1:12601157-12621157 GCF_014805685.1 Silurus meridionalis | reverse complement strand
TTCCATAACTGTGGGGTTTATAAGAGAAACATCTGCCCCCTGCTGGAGTCTTCATTATTTTAGGTACCAACAAATAGCCTGCACCTTTTGATCTAAGTAGGCGTCAAGTAACACAAGTAAAGAGACAAAACCCTGATCAGAGGTCAATAACAGTCATTTACCACCTTAACTAGCGCCGTCTCTGTGCTATGATGAGGCCGAAATCCTGACTGATACATTTCATAAATGTTCTTCCTCAGTAGATGTGAGCAGAACTGCTGTGCTACAACCTTTTCTAGAATCTTGGAGATAAAGAGGAGGTTTGATATTGGACTGTAGTTGGACAGCTGACAGGTTGAAGGTCAGGTTTCTTAATTAGGGGGTTGATAACTGCAGTTTGAAGGATTTAGGTACAAAACCAGTGCTAATGGAAGAGTTCATTATTTTAAAACAGGTTTAATTACTTCTGGAATGATCTGTTTGAAGAAACTTGTAGAACACAAGAAGAAATCAGATCCTAATTCTCACTACAGCTGTGTGTGTGTGTGTGTGTGTGTGTGTGTGTGTGTGTGTGTGTGTGTGTGTGTGTGTTTGAGTGAGTTAGATGTTGTTGTCATGTTTGGGAACTGTGGAAAATGAGCAAGTAGATATATCCACACACACACACACACACACACACACACACACACACACACACACACAAGTCACTTTCCAATCATGAGTTTTTCTCGGAACATTGAATTACAGCTGTGCTGTGCTGTGTGTGTGTGTGTGTGTGTGTGTGTGTGTGTGTGTGTGTGTGTGTGTGTGTGCAGTGGGCGGAATGAAAGGCCTCGTTGTTGGGGGCCGAGATGGAGAGATGAAAGAGGAGAGGGAGATGGAGGGATGAAAGAGAGAAGGAAGAGGGAGGGAGCGAGGGAAGCTGGAGAGTTCATCTGTGTCAGATCCCTCTGCCATTGCCCACACACACACACACACACACACACACACACACACACACACACACACACACAGAGGAAGTGTATGTGCATGTAACAGGTGTGTGTGTGTGTGTGTGTGTGTGTGTGTGTGTGTGTGTGTGTGTGTAATATTTCCAGTGAAATGTGTAACTGAGTTCTTCTGCAGGACTGCGCGTTTCCCAAATCACTTCTGTAGTGAACAAGTCAAAATCCACACGTA
The DNA here is from genome assembly GCF_014805685.1 of Silurus meridionalis. NCBI lineage: Eukaryota > Metazoa > Chordata > Actinopteri > Siluriformes > Siluridae > Silurus > Silurus meridionalis. The sequence goes on along the minus strand of NC_060912.1, from coordinate 12,619,999 downwards.
CATCAGGTGATTAGGGTTTAGTCTGTGCTGTATGATGATGTGATGAAGGTGATTAGGGTTTAGTCTGTGCTGTATGATGATGTGATGAAGGAGATTAGGGTTTAGTCTGTGCTGTGATGATGTGATGAAGGTGATTAGGGTTCAGTCTGTGCTGTATGATGATGTGATGAAGGAGATTAGGGTTTAGTCTGTGCTGTATGATGATGTGATGAAGGTGATTAGGGTTTAGTCTGTGCTGTATGATGATGTGATGAAGGTGATTAGGGTTCAGTCTGTGCTGTATGATGATGTGATGAAGGAGATTAGGGTTTAGTCTGTGCTGTATGATGATGTGATGAAGGTGATTAGGGTTCAGTCTGTGCTGTATGATGATGTGATGAAGGTGATTAGGGTTTAGTCTGTGCTGTATGATGATGTGATGAAGGTGATTAGGGTTTAGTCTGTGCTGTATGATGATGTGATGAAGGTGATTAGGGTTCAGTCTGTGCTATATAATGATGTGATGAAGGAGATTAGGGTTTAGTCTGTGCTGTATGATGATGTGATGAAGGTGATTAGGGTTCAGTCTGTGCTGTATGATGATGTGATGAAGGTGATTAGGGTTTAGTCTGTGCTGTATGATGATGTGATGAAGGAGATTAGGGTTCAGTCTGTGCTGTATGATGATGTGATGAAGGTGATTAGGGTTCAGTCTGTGCTGTATGATGATGTGATGAAGGTGATTAGGGTTCAGTCTGTGCTATATAATGATGTGATGAAGGAGATTAGGGTTTAGTCTGTGCTGTATGATGATGTGATGAAGGAGATTAGGGTTCAGTCTGTGCTGTATGATGATGTGATGAAGGTGATTAGGGTTTAGTCTGTGCTGTATGATGATGTGATGAAGGTGATTAGGGTTCAGTCTGTGCTGTATGATGATGTGATGAAGGAGATTAGGGTTTAGTCTGTGCTGTATGATGATGTGATGAAGGTGATTAGGGTTTAGTCTGTGCTATGATGATGTGATGAAGGTGATTAGGGTTCAGTCTGTGCTATATAATGATGTGATGAAGGAGATTAGGGTTCAGTCTGTGCTGTATGATGATGTGATGAAGGAGATTAGGGTTTAGTCTGTGCTGTATGATGATGTGATGAAGGTGATTAGGGTTTAGTCTGTGCTGTATGATGATGTGATGAAGGAGATTAGGGTTTAGTCTGTGCTGTATGATGATGTGATGAAGGTGATTAGGGTTCAGTCTGTGCTGTATGATGATGTGATGAAGGTGATTAGGGTTCAGTCTGTGCTGTATGATGATGTGATGAAGGAGATTAGGGTTTAGTCTGTGCTGTATGATGATGTGATGAAGGTGATTGGGGTTTAGTCTGTGCTGTATGATGATGTGATGAAGGTGATTAGGGTTCAGTCTGTGCTGTATGATGATGTGATGAAGGAGATTAGGGTTTAGTCTGTGCTGTATGATGATGTGATGAAGGTGATTAGGGTTTAGTCTGTGCTGTATGATGTGATGAAGGTGATTAGGGTTCAGTCTGTGCTATATAATGATGTGATGAAGGAGATTAGGGTTTAGTCTGTGCTGTATGATGATGTGATGAAGGTGATTAGGGTTTAGTCTGTGCTGTATGATGATGTGATGAAGGTGATTAGGGTTCAGTCTGTGCTGTTTGATGATGTGATGAAGGTGATTAGGGTTCAGTCTGTGCTGTATGATGATGTGATGAAGGTGATTAGGGTTCAGTCTGTGCTGTATGATGATGTGATGAAGGTGATTAGGTTCAGTCTGTGCTGTATGATGATGTGATGAAGGAGATTAGGGTTTAGTCTGTGCTGTATGATGATGTGATGAAGGTGATTAGGGTTTAGTCTGTGCTGTATGATGATGTGATGAAGGTGATTAGGGTTCAGTCTGTGCTGTATGATGATGTGATGAAGGAGATTAGGGTTTAGTCTGTGCTGTATGATGATGTGATGAAGGAGATTAGGGTTTAGTCTGTGCTGTATGATGATGTGATGAAGGTGATTAGGGTTCAGTCTGTGCTATATAATGATGTGATGAAGGTGATTAGGGTTCAGTCTGTGCTGTATGATGATGTGATGAAGGTGATTAGGGTTTAGTCTGTGCTGTATGATGATGTGATGAAGGAGATTAGGGTTTAGTCTGTGCTGTATGATGATGTTGTAGTGTTTTAATGGGAAATGAAGAGAGAGAGACACGGAGGTATGTCATTTGCAGTCTTTACTGTTTTTCCTCTAACTTCCAGTCTGCTTAAGAGACAACACACAGCGCATGCGCGCTATCAAAATACCGTAATACCTGTAACAGTTGCACCAATATACCACACTCCTCCCTCCTTAAACTGAAACCTAACATAAACCAAACTTAATATGGTCTAGCCTAAACACATGCATTACTTTAAAGTGATCAACCAATTTAACTTAATTTTTTTTTCTGAACAGTACTTATCTACAACTCAAACCTAAAATCGAGTCTTTGTGGTGCTTTATGCTGCCTTTGTGGATAGCGCCGTTCAGGTTGAGCTTCCTGAATTTGATCAGGTTGACCGTCTGGGTCAGATGTTTCAGCTCTCTGCATTCCACCAACTGGCAAGCAATCAAACATGTCTTCAGTCATTCCTTCACGCTGCTGTGCTGTAGACCTTGATGGTAGCATGTGATCGATGTGCACTTTAACTTGTCGATGGCCTATTTGCACACAGTAAGTCAGAGGTCCTGTACACTGCAGAATAGTTCCAGGTATCCAAAGCTTCTTGGGATGTCTGAAGTCTCGTACCAACACCCTCTCCCCCAAACTGAATGTCCGGAGAGACTTTGATTTCTTATCATGCGCTTTCTGCTGTTGGATCTGGTGCTTGGATACAACATCTGACACATTAGGCTTAATCAATGAAAGACGAGTGCGTGGTTGCCGTTTCAGGAACAACTCGGCTGGAGTGCGCTCCGTGACAGTGTGTGGTGTATTCCTGTATGTAAACAGGAAACGGGCTAGCTGCTGATTTGGAGATGCTGACTGAGACTGCAGTCGAATCCATGCCTTCTTAAAGGTTTGAACAGCCCTCTCAGCTGCACCATTTGAAGCTGGATGGTATGGCGGTGATAGTATATGCCGTACACTATTTCCCTTAAGGAATTGCTCAAACTCAGGCGCTGTAAACTGAGGGCCATTGTCGGAAACCAGAACTTTCGGCAGGCCATACAATGCAAACAGATTCCTGAGAAGGTTTTCAGTCTTTTTGCGGTTGTCAGCTTTGTGGGCAGGACTTGATCCATTTTGAATGGACGTCTATCACCACCAGGAAATGCTGCTTGTTGACCTCCGCATAATCAACATGAATTCTCTCCCATGGTGCTGTGGCCCATGGCCAAGGGTGAAGAGGGGCTGCGGGGTCTATTTAGTGTAGTTTTACAAGGCGTACAGTGAGCCACAAATGTCTCAATCTCATGATCTAACCCCGCCACCAAAGGAAGCTTCTTGCCAGAGCTTTCATTCGAGTGACTCGGATGTCCCTCATGTAAGTCGGAAAGCAATCTTCTTCTGTACTTAGGTGGTATGACCACCCGTGATCCCCAAAGAACACATCCTTGGTCTGTAGACAACTGATCTTTCCTTTCATAAAAAGGTCTAAGATCTGGATTCGGTACAAACTTAGGCCATCCGGTTAGTGTGAGATCCAAAACCTTGGATAGGATAGAGTCATGCCTGGTCTCTTCTGCAATGTCTTCGCTAAAACCGGTAGTTCCTCCACATGAGAGATCAGAAACACCCTTCCTTCTCCTCCTCTGAAGGACCATGATTGCATGGAAGACGGATAATGCATCTGCATTTGCGTGGTCACAGGAACGACGGTACTGAATCTCATAGTCATAGGCCAAGAGAATTAATGCCCATCGTTGCATTCGTAATGCAGCCAGAGTTGGAACTGCGGATGTTGGTCCAAATATGGCCAAAAGTGGTTTGTGATCTGTCAGTAACACAAACTTTCTTCCATATAGATACTTATGAAATTTCTTTACACCAAAAATTATACCCAGAGCTTCCTTTTCTATTTGAGCATAATTGCACTCAGTAGGTGTCAGGGTCCGTGATGCGAAAGCAATCGGTTGCTCTTCTCCTGATGGTAAGATATGTGAAATGACCGCACCCACGCCATACGGAGAGGCGTCACAGGCAAGTCTGAGAGGTTTTCCTGGATCATAATGTGCAAGGCACTTACTGTTCAGTAGCCGTTGTTTGCTGGCTTTGAATGCCTCTTCACAATTTTGTGACCAATTCCATTTTGTGTCTGCTTGCAAAAGCTGGTGCAAAGGGTGTAACAATGTTGAAAGGTTGGCCACAAACTTTCCATAATAATTTAGCAAGCCTAAGAATGACCTTAGCTCTGAGACATTCCTTGGAGCTGGGGCATTTATGATTGCTTCCACCTTCTCTTCTGTAGGGTGCAAACCCTGCTCATCTATCCTGTACCCCAAGTATTCTACAGAGTCTTGAAGGAAAGCACACTTTGCGAGTTTCATCCTCAATCCATGCTTCTCTAGCCTGGCCATTACCTGATCCAGTACTGTTAGATGTGCTTCTTCAGTAGATGCTGACACCAAGATGTCATCCATAAAACAGACCACATTGTCTATGCCTTGCAGTATCTGGTCCATTGTGTGCTGAAAAACAGCTGGAGCTGTCGAAACACCATAGGCCAGGCGGTGATAACGGAAAAGACCCTTGTGGGTGTTGATTGTCAGATACTGCTCTGACTCAAGATCTAGAGGTAACTGTTGATATGCGAATGAGAGATCAAGTTTGCTAAACACTTTACCTCCTGCTAGGGTGGCAAATAGATCCTCAGTATTTGGCAGTGGATATTCTTCAGGGAGTATACAACGATTAACAGTCACTTTGTAATCACCGCATACTCTGACAGAGCCATCCTTCTTGGGAACCACTACTATAGGCGCTGCCCAATCACTTCGTTCCACCTGAGTGATGATTCCATTGCTTTGCAGTCGCTGCAACTCTTTCTCCACAGCATCCTCAGCGCATATGGTACAGTTCGCAGCTTATGGAATATTGGTTTGCTATCACGCTGAACTCGGATTCTAGCCTGGAATTCTCTAATCTTTCCATAACCATCTTTGAAAAGATCTTTATGCTTGTCCAGTATGGCTTTAAGAGAGCTCAGTTCTTGTCTCTTGTTTTAGGCTGAAAATTTTACCCCAGTCAAGCTTGATCTTCTGCAGCCAATTTCGTCCTAGTAATGGCGTTTTGTCACCCTTGACTACCATCAATGGCAGTCTCCATTCATTTCCATTATACTGGACAGGAACTTGAATTTGTCCCAGAACCGGTATTGTATCCCCTGTATATGATGATAGATGAATTTTAACTGGCTGCAAGGGCAGTCATTCAGGAGATCTTTGTATACGGATTCTGGAATTAGAGAGACAGATGCACCAGTGTCAATCTGCATGGTTACTATCTTCCCTGAGAGTTCCAGTTGTAGAAATAGCCCATCTTTCTGTCCTTGTGCAGTGTAAACTGTAAAAAGTTCAAAGGCATCAACGGGAGCACTTAATTCGTCAGCCGTAGCTGTCACTAACTGGGCTTTACCTGCTCGTTTACTGCTTTTGCAGACCTTTTTCAAATGGCCTGTTTTACCACATGCATGACATGATGCAGTGCGAAAATGGCATTCATGTGGCTGATGACCCTCTCTGCCACAACGATGACATGCAAATTTTCGTCTGGCCGACGAGCTCTGTGCCGCTCTGCTCGATGCAGAGAAACTTGAATGCGAAGAACCTTTCTGTGGTTTGTTCATCTGTCTTCCCCATGAAAAACTGGCAACCTTGTGAACGCCAGCACTGGAATGGTCAGCACGCTCCGTCAGCTCCTTAGTATCCTTGTATGCCAGTTCAAGGCCCAGAGCAATTTCACAGGCTTGTTTGAAAGTCAAATCCTTCTCAGATAAGAGACGCTATGTAAGCTTCACCTGACATACCACAAAAAAACTGATCCCTCAGTGCATCATTGAGGAACTGGCCAAACTCGCATGTGCTAGCAAGTCTTTTCAGGTCAACAATATAGTCTGTTAACGCTTCACCTTCTTTCTGGTATCGTCTGTGAAATCTGAAGCGTTCAGCGATCAATATTGGCTTTGGCTTAAAATGCAATGACAAAGTTTCAGTCATTTCCTTAAACGTTAGTTCAGTCACTTTCCTTGGTTGACTCAAATTCTTCAGTAGTCCATACTCTGTCGGACCCAAGACACTTAGGAACACGTCCGCTTTCTTCTCCGCAGCAATCTCATTTGCAAGCCATCTCTCAAATCTTTCTAAGTAAGTTTCAAAATCTTCTTTCTTACTTTCAAATTGAACTTTGCCGATCATTGCCATGTTGCTGTCACTTTAATTTCCGCTTATCACCTCCGCAATTCCGATTGTTTTGATTTTTCTTTGTTTTTGGTTTTGTTTTGATTTTCACTCCAGTTTATTTTCTCCCATATCTGTTTTGTTGTACTTACGATTTCTCCATGAAGTACTAACGACGGCCACTAGATGTCAGTCTTCCGGTCTTTTTTTTTTTTTTTTTTTTTTTTTAGAGCTGCCGACTGATTAGCTTCCTCTATCACGGACAGCTAACGGCTTGAAACTTCCGATTTCCAGTTGCTTCAATAACAGGCAAACTGTTACTCTAGTAATGCAAATTCACTTGCACGTTTACTTTCCTTCACTGTGGAATCCAAATCCTCGTCGCCACTGTAGTGTTTTAATGGGAAATGAAGAGAGAGAGACACGGAGGTATGTCATTTGCAGTCTTTACTGTTTTTTTCTCAAACTTCCAGTCTGCTTAAGAGACAACACACAGCGCATGCGCGCTATCAAAATACCGTAATACCTGTAACAGTTGCACCAATATACCACACTCCTCCCTCCTTAAACTGAAACCTAACATAAACCAAACTTAATATGGTCTAGCCTAAACACATGCATTACTTTAAAGTGATCAACCAATTTAACTTAATTTTTTTTTCTGAACAGTACTTATCTACAACTCAAACCTAAAAATCGAGTCTTTGTGGTGCTTTGCGTTGCCTTTGTGGATAGCGCCGTTCAGGTTGAGCTTCCTGAATTTGATCAGGTTGACCGTCTGGGTCAGATGTTTCAGCTCTCTGCATTCCACCAACTGGCAAGCAATCAAACATGTCTTCAGTCATTCCTTCACGCTGCTGTGCTGTAGACCTTGATGGTAGCATGTGATCGATGTGCACTTTAACTTGTCGATGGCCTATTTGCACACAGTAAGTCAGAGGTCCTGTACACTGCAGAATAGTTCCAGGTATCCAAAGCTTCTTGGGATGTCTGAAGTCTCGTACCAACACCCTCTCCCCCAAACTGAATGTCCGGAGAGACTTTGATTTCTTATCATGCGCTTTCTGCTGTTGGATCTGGTGCTTGGATACAACATCTGACACATTAGGCTTAATCAATGAAAGACGAGTGCGTGGTTGCCGTTTCAGGAACAACTCTGCTGGAGTGCGCTCCGTGACAGTGTGTGGTGTATTCCTGTATGTAAACAGGAAACGGGCTAGCTGCTGATTTGGAGATGCTGACTGAGACTGCAGTCGAATCCATGCCTTCTTAAAGGTTTGAACAGCCCTCTCAGCTGCACCATTTGAAGCTGGATGGTATGGCGGTGATAGTATATGCCGTACACTATTTCCCTTAAGGAATTGCTCAAACTCAGGCGCTGTAAACTGAGGGCCATTGTCGGAAACCAGAACTTTCGGCAGGCCATACGATGCAAACAGATTCCTGAGAAGGTTTTCAGTCTTTTTCGCGGTTGTCAGCTTTGTGGGCAGGACTTCGATCCATTTTGAATGGACGTCTATCACCACCAGGAAATGCTGCTTGTTGACCTCCGCATAATCAACATGAATTCTCTCCCATGGTGCTGTGGCCCATGGCCAAGGGTGAAGAGGGGCTGCCGGGGGTCTATTTAGTGTAGTTTCACAAGGCGTACAGTGAGCCACAAATGTCTCAATCTCATGATCTAACCCCGCCACCAAAGGAAGCTTCTTGCCAGAGCTTTCATTCGAGTGACTCGGATGTCCCTCATGTAAGTCGGAAAGCAATCTTCTTCTGTACTTAGGTGGTATGACCACCCGTGATCCCCAAAGAACACATCCTTGGTCTGTAGACAACTGATCTTTCCTTTCATAAAAAGGTCTAAGATCTGGATTCGGTACAAACTTAGGCCATCCGGTTAGTGTGAGATCCAAAACCTTGGATAGGATAGAGTCATGCCTGGTCTCTTCTGCAATGTCTTTCGCTAAAACCGGTAGTTCCTCCACATGAGAGATCAGAAACACCCCTTCCTTCTCCTCCTCTGAAGGACCATGATTGCATGGAAGACGGGATAATGCATCTGCATTTGCGTGGTCACAGGAACGACGGTACTGAATCTCATAGTCATAGGCCAAGAGAATTAATGCCCATCGTTGCATTCGTAATGCAGCCAGAGTTGGAACTGCGGATGTTGGTCCAAATATGGCCAAAAGTGGTTTGTGATCTGTCAGTAACACAAACTTTCTTCCATATAGATACTTATGAAATTTCTTTACACCAAAAATTATACCCAGAGCTTCCTTTTCTATTTGAGCATAATTGCACTCAGTAGGTGTCAGGGTCCGTGATGCGAAAGCAATCGGTTGCTCTTCTCCTGATGGTAAGATATGTGAAATGACCGCACCCACGCCATACGGAGAGGCGTCACAGGCAAGTCTGAGAGGTTTTCCTGGATCATAATGTGCAAGGCACTTACTGTTCAGTAGCCGTTGTTTGCTGGCTTTGAATGCCTCTTCACAATTTTGTGACCAATTCCATTTTGTGTCTGCTTGCAAAAGCTGGTGCAAAGGGTGTAACAATGTTGAAAGGTTGGCCACAAACTTTCCATAATAATTTAGCAAGCCTAAGAATGACCTTAGCTCTGAGACATTCCTTGGAGCTGGGGCATTTATGATTGCTTCCACCTTCTCTTCTGTAGGGTGCAAACCCTGCTCATCTATCCTGTACCCCAAGTATTCTACAGAGTCTTGAAGGAAAGCACACTTTGCGAGTTTCATCCTCAATCCATGCTTCTCTAGCCTGGCCATTACCTGATCCAGTACTGTTAGATGTGCTTCTTCCGTAGATGCTGACACCAAGATGTCATCCATAAAACAGACCACATTGTCTATGCCTTGCAGTATCTGGTCCATTGTGTGCTGAAAAACAGCTGGAGCTGTCGAAACACCATAGGCCAGGCGGTGATAACGGAAAAGACCCTTGTGGGTGTTGATTGTCAGATACTGCTCTGACTCAAAATCTAGAGGTAACTGTTGATATGCGAATGAGAGATCAAGTTTGCTAAACACTTTACCTCCTGCTAGGGTGGCAAATAGATCCTCAGTATTTGGCAGTGGATATTCTTCAGGGAGTATACAACGATTAACAGTCACTTTGTAATCACCGCATACTCTGACAGAGCCATCCTTCTTGGGAACCACTACTATAGGCGCTGCCCAATCACTTCGTTCCACCTGAGTGATGATTCCATTGCTTTGCAGTCGCTGCAACTCTTTCTCTACAGCATCCTTCAGCGCATATGGTACAGTTCGCGGCTTATGGAATATTGGTTTGCTATCACGCTGAACTCGGATTCTAGCCTGGAATTCTCTAATCTTTCCATAACCATCTTTGAAAAGATCTTTATGCTTGTCCAGTATGGCTTTAAGAGAAAGCTCAGTTCTTGTCTCTTGTTTTAGGCTGAAAATTTTACCCCAGTCAAGCTTGATCTTCTGCAGCCAATTTCGTCCTAGTAATGGCGTTTTGTCACCCTTGACTACCATCAATGGCAGTCTCCATTCATTTCCATTATACTGGACAGGAACTTGAATTTGTCCCAGAACCGGTATTGTATCCTGTATATGATGATAGATGAATTTTAACTGGCTGCAAGGGCAGTCATTCAGGAGATCTTTGTATACGGATTCTGGAATTAGAGAGACAGATGCACCAGTGTCAATCTGCATGGTTACTATCTTCCTGAGAGTTCCAGTTGTAGAAATAGCCCATCTTTCTGTCCTTGTGCAGTGTAAACTGTAAAAGTTCAAAGGCATCAACGGAGCACTTAATTCGTCAGCCGTAGCTGTCACTAACTGGGCTTTACCTGCTCGTTTACTGCTTTTGCAGACCTTTTCAAATGGCCTGTTTTACCACATGCATGACATGATGCAGTGCGAAATGGCATTCATGTGGCTGATGACCCTCTCTGCCACAACGATGACATGCAAATTTTCGCCTGGCCGACGAGTTTGTGCCGCTCTGCTCGATGCAGAGAAACTTGAATGCTAAGAACCTTTCTGTGGTTTGTTCATCTGTCTTCCCCATGAAAAACTGGCAACCTTGTGAACGCCAGCACTGGAATGGTCAGCACGCTCCGTCAGCTCCTTAGTATCCTTGTATGCCAGTTCAAGGCCCAGAGCAATTTCACAGGCTTGTTTGAAAGTCAAATCCTTCTCAGATAAGAGACGCTATGTAAGCTTCACCTGACATACCACAAACAAACTGATCCCTCAGTGCATCATTGAGGAACTGGCCAAACTCGCATGTGCTAGCAAGTCTTTTCAGGTCAACAATATAGTCTGTTAACGCTTCACCTTCTTTCTGGTATCGTCTGTGAAATCTGAAGCGTTCAGCGATCAATATTGGCTTTGGCTTAAAATGCAATGACAAAGTTTCAGTCATTTCCTTAAACGTTAGTTCAGTCACTTTCCTTGGTTGACTCAAATTCTTCAGTAGTCCATACTCTGTCGGACCCAAGACACTTAGGAACACGTCCGCTTTCTTCTCCGCAGCAATCTCATTTGCCGCAAGCCATCTCTCAAATCTTTCTAAGTAAGTTTCAAAATCTTCTTTCTTACTTTCAAATTCGGGAACTTTGCCGATCATTGCCATGTTGCTGTCACTTTTATTTCCGTTTATCACCTCCGCAATTCCGATTGTTTTGATTTTTCTTTGTTTTTGGTTTTGTTTTGATTTTCACTCCAGTTTATTTTCTCCCATATCTGTTTTGTTGTACTTACGATTTCTCCATGAAGTACTAACGACGGCCACTAGATGTCAGTCTTCCGATCTTTTTTTTTTTTTTTTTTTTTAGAGCTGCCGACTGATTAGCTTCCTCTATCACGGACAGCTAACGGCTTGAAACTTCCGATTTCCAGTTGCTTCAATAACAGGCAAACTGTTACTCTAGTAATGCAAATTCACTTGCACGTTTACTTTCCTTCACTGTGGAATCCAAATCCTCGTCGCCACTGTAGTGTTTTAATGGGAAATGAAGAGAGAGAGACACGGAGGTATGTCATTTGCAGTCTTTACTGTTTTTTTCTCAAACTTCCAGTCTGCTTAAGAGACAACACACAGCGCATGCGCGCTATCAAAATACCGTAATACCTGTAACAGTTGCACCAATATACCACAGATGTGATGAAGGTGATTAGGGTTTAGTCTGTGCTGTATGATGATGTGATGAAGGTGATTAGGGTTTAGTCTGTGCTGTATGATGATGTGATGAAGGTGATTAGGGTTCAGTCTGTGCTGTATGATGATGTGATGAAGGTGATTAGGGTTCAGTCTGTGCTGTATGATGATGTGATGAAGGTGATTAGGGTTCAGTCTGTGCTGTATGATGATGTGATGAAGGAGATTAGGGTTCAGTCTGTGCTGTATGATGATGTGATGAAGGAGATTAGGGTTCAGTCTGTGCTGTATGATGATGTGATGAAGGAGATTAGGGTTTAGTCTGTGCTGTATGATGATGTGATGAAGGAGATTAGGGTTCAGTCTGTGCTGTATGATGATGTGATGAAGGAGATTAGGGTTTAGTCTGTGCTGTATGATGATGTGATGATGGAGATTAGGGTTTAGTCTGTGCTGTATGATGATGTGATGAAGGAGATTAGGGTTCAGTCTGTGCTGTATGATGATGTGATGAAGGAGATTAGGGTTTAGTCTGTGCTGTATGATGATGTGATGATGGAGATTAGGGTTTAGTCTGTGCTGTATGATGATGTGATGAAGGAGATTAGGGTTTAGTCTGTGCTGTATGATGATGTGATGAAGGAGATTAGGGTTTAGTCTGTGCTGTATGATGATGTGATGAAGGAGATTAGGGTTTAGTCTGTGCTGTATGATGATGTGATGATGGAGATTAGGGTTTAGTCTGTGCTGTATGATGATGTGATGAAGGAGATTAGGGTTCAGTCTGTGCTGTATGATGATGTGATGAAGGTGATTAGGGTTTAGTCTGTGCTGTATGATGATGTGATGAAGGTGATTAGGGTTCAGTCTGTGCTGTATGATGATGTGATGAAGGAGATTAGGGTTTAGTCTGTGCTGTATGATGATGTGATGAAGGAGATTAGGGTTTAGTCTGTGCTGTATGATGATGTGATGAAGGAGATTAGGGTTCAGTCTGTGCTGTATGATGATGTGATGATGGAGATTAGGGTTTAGTCTGTGCTGTATGATGATGTGATGAAGGAGATTAGGGTTCAGTCTGTGCTGTATGATGATGTGATGAAGGTGATTAGGGTTTAGTCTGTGCTGTATGATGATGTGATGAAGGTGATTAGGGTTCAGTCTGTGCTGTATGATGATGTGATGAAGGTGATTAGGGTTCAGTCTGTGCTGTATGATGATGTGATGAAGGAGATTAGGGTTTAGTCTGTGCTGTATGATGATGTGATGAAGGAGATTAGGGTTTAGTCTGTGCTGTATGATGATGTGATGAAGGTGATTAGGGTTTAGTCTGTGCTGTATGATGATGTGATGAAGGAGATTAGGGTTTAGTCTGTGCTGTATGATGATGTGATGAAGGTGATTAGGGTTTAGTCTGTGCTGTATGATGATGTGATGAAGGTGATTAGGGTTCAGTCTGTGCTGTGATGATGTGATGAAGGTGATTAGGGTTCAGTCTGTGCTGTGATGATGTGATGAAGGAGATTAGGGTTCAGTCTGTGCTGTATGATGATGTGATGAAGGTGATTAGGGTTCAGTCTGTGCTGTATGATGATGTGATGAAGGTGATTAGGGTTTAGTCTGTGCTGTATGATGATGTGATGAAGGTGATTAGGGTTTAGTCTGTGCTGTATGATGATGTGATGAAGGTGATTAGGGTTTAGTCTGTGCTGTATGATGATGTGATGAAGGTGATTAGGGTTTAGTCTGTGCTGTATGATGATGTGATGGGGTGATTACAGTTGAGTCGGTGCTATATGATGATTTTTTTTTGATGAGTTTTTGAGATGATGAAAGCTTTATCTGCTATATTTGAATGAATTTGACAGTGAAGTTTTTAAGCTGGAATTTGAGGTCATATCTCAGCAACAGTGTGACAAATTTTAAAGAAACTTTTTAGGGAGTGAAAGAACTTCCCCTGATGAGCTCTTTCTCTCTTTCTCTTCATTCTATGGAAGGTGCTGAGAGTCTCCAAGTGAGGGTCAACTAGTATCTGTGATTTGCCACATCGAAAGTTGCAATCGAATAATTACATATTTTTATGTTGTTTTTGTTTTTGTGTTGTTCAGTTATTACTACATTTGGATCACAGCATCATAAAATCATTTTGAGGACATCTTGTATATTTAAAACTGTGAAAGAATATTTAATATTTTATTTATAGTCTGCAAATGGAAGGAACATCTCAGCCAGGCTTTTCTATGTAAACAATCAAATGCTGAAGTCAGGAAACCTGGAAGTGCTGCTAAAAACAGGAAGTGAGACGACATTTCAGTAACAATTCAACTTTTTGTCTTTTTTATTTAGTGTATCACTATCAGGGAAAGTGTTGACAGTCCCAGTGACTGCTGGTTGCTAGGAGGTGTGGAGAGAAGGTGCTTGGCCTCGTTAGCTGCTGCAGGATTTGGTTTTGTATGTTGTAACTAAAGAACACTTATAATGTGAAGTTACTGTGCATCTATACTGCTCTCTGATCTGAGTCTCTGCATAATTATCAATGAATTTCATCCTTTTTCACATGTACACTAATTTATAGATGTGTGTGTGTGTGTGTGTGTGTGTGTGTGTGTGTGTGTGTGTGTGTGTGTGAGAGAGAGTGTTTTGTGGCTGCATTGTAAGCGTGTGGGCGCTCAGTCGTAGGTCAGCTAGTTTTGCGATGTCTCCAGATTGATGGAATGTCTGTTATTACATCAGCACACAGGGACAAAGAGTCTCACTGTTCCTCAGAGAGAGAGAGAGAGAGAGAGAGAGAGAGAGAGAGAGAGAGAAATAGAGGGAGGGAGAGTGAGAGGGTGTGAGAGACAAAAATGTTTAATAAAAAAAAGAGAAAAATTATTTAAGAAAAAAGCATGCAAATATGACAATTTTAATTAATCATTCAGATGCAGTGGGACAATAATATAACATAATCAGAGTATTGGGGTAGATGGAGTTCAGAGTATTGAGGTAGCTGGAGCTCAGATTATTGGGGTGGATGGAGCTCAGAGTATTGGGGTGGATGGAGCTCAGAGTATTGGGGTGGATGGAGCTCAGAGTATTGGGGTGGATGGAGTTCAGAGTATTGGGGTGGATGGAGCTCAGAGTATTGGGGTGGATGGAGTTCAGAGTATTGGGGTAGATAGAGTTCAGATTATTGGGGTGGATGGAGCTCAGAGTATTGGGGTGGATGGAGTTCAGAGTATTGGGGTGGATGGAGCTCAGAGTATTGGGGTGGATGGAGTTCAGAGTATTGAGGTAGATGGAGCTCAGATTATTGGGGTGGATGGAGCTCAGAGTATTGGGGTGGATGGAGTTCAGAGTATTGGGGTAGATAGAGTTCAGAGTATTGGGGTGGATGGAGCTCAGAGTATTGGGGTGGATGAAGCTAAGGGAATGGTGGAGGTGGAGGTGTAGGTGGAAGATCTGCGACAACTGGATGTTTCTGAAACCAAACGCAGGTCAATTTACTGTTATATTTTCATTAGGACAGCACCAGCAGGTACAGAAGTAACAGGAACATCTGATTAAATAAAAGCAGAGTTTAATAAACGGCTCCTGGGAGCAGCAGCATTTTGAAGAGTGTTCTGTATGTGATTCATCATTTAATCATTCCATTCTCACACCAGTTCCACACTGATCAGGGTACAAAAAGGTCTGATTTTATCATAGATGTGGTACAAACCACAATATTAATTTAAGGAACCTTCTACAACATTTGATTGCATTTGTTACACCATTTCTAATCGAGAAATGTGTGTGAAATCATGGCTCTGTGTCGTAAACATACAGAGAAAATATTCACTGGTCTGAACACATGGATTTTCAGTTTATTGAAGGACAAACGTTCACCCAGAAACCATCAGAAACAAGCATTTTCAAACGTTATTCCAAAACTTACTCATCTTAACTGAAAACATCTAAAACATCCCTGTACTGCTCACACACACACACACACACACACACACACACCTGTACTCATCCAGCTCCACAACTTACCATAATCAGTGTATTTCTCTATTTAGAGAGAGAGAGAGAGAGAGAGAGAGAGAGAGAGAGAGAGATGGGTTGATGTTAGTGTACAGAGTCATCTAGTGGCTGAAAGAGATAATAGCAGTCCGTTTGTGTGTGTGTGTGTGTGTGTGTGTGTGTGTGTGTGTGTGTGTGTGTGTGTTGCATCTCTCACACACACACACACACACACACATACATCTCGTTTTCTTTCCTTTCTACTTTTATTTGTATTTTATTATTATTAGTGTATTTAATTTTTTCTAACTATTCCTTTTATAATTATAGTTTTATATTGTTATTATAGTTATTTTACACTATATTATAGATTCTATACTATGTTATATACAGTATTAATATAATTTATTATTTCTGTTATGTATCTGTATATTCTATGCTTGACAATATAAATGTCCGTATTTGTCATCCCAATAAAGCAAACTTTGAATCTTGAGAGAGAGAGAGAGAGAGAGAGAGAGAGAGAGAGAGGCTGTTGCTAATTGATGACGTCACCCAGTGACGCCTCAGTCTCAGACAGAAACAGTGTTTGTCAGTGTGAGATGTAAAGTGGCCCTAACTGCACATACACACTTTCACCAGCAGGGGTGGAGAACACCACCAGATGTGTCCTGATTTCAGTTCGTGTGAAAAAGTGTGTGTGTGTGTGTGTGTGTGTGTGTGTGTGTGTGTGTGTGTGTGTGTGTGTGTGAGATCATGTATATGTCTTTAACCTATTTACTAGCACAGAGCTTCGATTTTCATAAGATCTGCATTTATTTGTAGTAGTAGGATTTTACTGCATTTGAAAGAAAACAAAAACATGCATCATTAAAACACACAGTTATGCCATTTTATTTGCAGTAGTGCAGACACAGATTGCTAACACACACACACACACACACACACACACACACACACACACACACACACACACACACACACCTTCACCTCAGGTTCTTGTGTTTTGTTTTTTAAAGCTACAAAGTAACAAAAGCTCAGTGCATGCGTATAATCTTATTCCTGAATACAAACAGAAATATTTCACCTGCAGTGGGACAGATTGAGTATTGAATAGAGTAGAGTAGAGTAGAGTAGAGTAGAGTAGAGTAGAGTAGAGTAGAGTAGAGTAGAATATAAAGAAGAGAACAGTATAGAGTAGATTAGAAAGTAGAGTATAGAGTTAAGAGTAGAATATAGAATATAGTGTATAGTAAAGTAAAAAGAATAGAGTAGAGTAGAGTAGAGAGTTAAGAGTAGAATATAGAATATAGTGTATAGTAAAGTAAAGTATAGAGTAGAGTAGAGTAGAGAGTAGGATATACAGTAGAGTAGATAGCAGAAGAGAGAGTAGAATGTAGATTATAGAGTAGAGTAGTGTATAGAGGAGAGTTGAGAGAAGAGGAGAGTAGAGTCTAGAGTAGAGTTTAGAGTATAGTCTAGAGTAGATTGGAGAGTAGAGTAGAGAGGAGAGTACAGTAGAGTATAGAGTGAAGGAGAATAAAGAGTTGTAAATAGAATAGAGTTGAGTAGAATACAGTAGATGAGAGTACAGTCTAGAGTAGATTATAAAGTAGAGTACAGTATAGAGTAGAGTAAAGTATAGAGTAGAGTTTAGAGTATAATCTAGAGTAGATTATAGAGTATAGTCTAGAGTAAATTATAGAGTAGGGTAGAGGGAGAGTACAGTAGAGTACAGATTGAAGGGCAATAAAGAGAAGAAAATACAATAGACTTGAGAAGAATAGAGTAGATGAGAATTCATTAGAGGAGAGGAGAGTGTAGAGTAGATTATAGAGTAGCATATAGAGTAGAGATGAGTATAGAGTAGAGTATAGAATAGATTATATAGTACAGAGGAGAGGAGAGTATAGAGTAGAAAAGAGTTGAGATGAAATAGAGTAGAATAGAGTATAGAGTAGAATAGAGTTGAGATGGAATAGAGTAGAATAGAGTATAGAGTAGAGTCTAGAGTAGAATAGAGTTGAGATGGAATAGAGTAGAATATAGTACAGTAGAATTTAGTTGAGTAGAGCAGAATAAAGTAGAGTTAAAAAGAGTAGAGTTGAATAGAGTACAGTTGAGTAGACTCTTCACTCTCACACTATTGCTCTAATTAATATTGCTTTGTTTTGAGGCTACATTCCATAATTATCACATAACCATCTGATATCTAAGCTAAGTATGGGCATGGACCAGGAGCATCATACACACACACACACACACACACACACACACACACACACACACACACACACACTTCTTATTTTCAGTGGCTTTTCAGGGACAGAATATCACACAGAAAATGACTGTTACATAACATTAGATATACAGATGTTCTGACGTCTGTACCAGTTTGTGGTTTCGTCTGATAGTGTAACGCTAATCACTGTAATAAACATTCTAACTTGTATTTGAGCTTATTTACTTTTATGCTAGTGTGTGTTTACTGTGTGGTGTGTTCATGTATTTATACTGTTAGTGTATTTGTACTGAAAAACTAGTGTGCATGTTTCATACAAGATTCGCTTTGATTTAGTCAGTTTTCTATGCTAGCATTGATTTAACCTGTTTTCTATGCTAGCATTGATTTAACCTGTTTTCTATGCTAGCATTTATTTCACTGGAGTTAAAAAAACTGAATGAAGGCAACATGAGTCATGACTCTGGAAAGATGAGAAGGTTGGAATCTTCTTATGAACAAATAAATGTTATTGAAGTACTCTGTCAGAGCTCATAATAACCGTATGTGGCACGTGTGGATGTTATGACGCTCCGGGCATGCGTAACGCTGATCTATACCGTATCATTTCCCATAAATCAGTGCGGTAAATAAACTCTTCTTCTGATATACAGGTTTATTTGTTCACAGTCTTTGTGTTTCTTTATTTCCTCTTCTTATGTTCCAATAAATACCCACAGTGACTTTGAGTTTATATTTCTTCACCTGTGATCAGCTGTCATGGATCATGTGATCCTTTCAGGAACAGTAAAGATTCCACAGATAGTCATGTTTTTATGTCTTTGTGAGCTTCAGTCTGAGCAAATATACAAATTAAAGCAGGCAAATTGCTCCTATATACAGTTTACTGATGAATCAAAATCTCCATAAAATGTGCAAAAAGTGCAGTAATCCCTCACCAACCTTCCATTCAGTTCATTCTAAACTGAAGATGTGGAACTCCTGGGACGTTGTGAAACGCCTCTGGTCCCATAGAGTCATATTTCTGATTCACTTTTGTATGTCAGAGGATCGAGAGGAATGGAGGTCTGAAGAATATCAAACTCC
>NC_060912.1:12571157-12596157 GCF_014805685.1 Silurus meridionalis | reverse complement strand
GAAGTGTGGAACTACAACCATGTTCCTCTAATGATATCATACACAGAGCTGAGACACAGCAGACCCTGACCCTGAGAGTGTGAATCTTTATTGACATTAGTGTGTGTGTGGCACTGCAGCTGCTCAGAGGCATCAGTAAGGAGTGTAAAGAGTTTATTGAGACACAGTTCTTTCTGTTTGAGTTGTAAATGTCCACTCTCCGCTCTGTTACACTAATGTGACCTTGCAGCAGAGTCGCTGATCGAACGCTCGACCAGTTAAAGTACAGAGAGGAACTGAACACAGCGTCAAGATAATTAGGACTGACAACATCTCTCTCTCTCTCTCTCTCTCTCTCTCTCTCTCGCGCTCTGTCTCATGTTTCTGCAGAGTAGGATGTTTTGAATGAGAACACAGACAGACAGTGTGACATCATCCACAGATTATATGAAGACTGGTTTATTCACTGTGTATTCCAGCTGAGCTCAGGGTGTGTAGATGAGGAGAAGATGTAGACAACAGAAACACAGATATACGTCTCTCTCTGGTACATACCAGAAGAAGAATAAGGGGCTACAGAGCTGCAGTACAGAGACCCACCTTCTCATCTGGGAAGGAACACAAATCCCTATTTTCCCAGGAGTTGGACTCGCTGGAGTTTAATGATAGTTTTAATGAAAAAATGGCTTCTGTGTTTTTCAGAAATAAACTGAATCTGGATTCAATAAATGACCAAACGAGATGAACCAAATGAAGTCAATTAGTGTGTTTCATTTTTTAATAAATCTATACTGAGTGCTCTCTGTCTCGCCCTCACACACACACACACACACACACACACACACACACACACACACACAGAGCACTTATCCAAACCACTCACAGAAGGACAACAACATAATTTTTAAAATGACAGAAAATGAGGAAACTTGAGCACCTGATCCAGACTTGAGGTAAGTTTCCACTGCAGGAAGCTGTTTACTCACACCAGCGTACTTACTGGATGATGCTTCAGAGT
The DNA here is from genome assembly GCF_014805685.1 of Silurus meridionalis. Taxonomy (NCBI): domain Eukaryota; kingdom Metazoa; phylum Chordata; class Actinopteri; order Siluriformes; family Siluridae; genus Silurus; species Silurus meridionalis. Next base: position 12,595,160 of record NC_060912.1, on the reverse strand, counting down.
CTTCTGGGAAATACGAGCTACTGGGGCATTTAAGAATTTTTTTATTTTCCAGAAAATCCATTTTTTCTACCATATTATTGTGTTTCTGAACATTCAGAAATTTCATGAAAAAGAGTTACAGAATACAGAACTATACTCCATACACACCAGATATCACTGATTCAGTTTTAGAACAGGTTTTTAAAGTTAACTGTAATGTGGTACAATAAAAACTAACAGCAAAAACGTGTCCTGAGTTCTCATTCTTGAAGGTTCTCAGAAGGTTTATGAGTCTAAGCAGAAACCCATCTTCTGCCAATCCCCACCATCACTCAAGCATTATGCTGGTCTCCCACTCTGAGAGAATTCCAACATATCCCAAGACATCCCATTTATTGGTAAAGAAGTCCTTTTAGAGACTCATCATGAAGTCTCAGAACCCTCTGGCAGATGGACCAACACTACAGATTAACTGATCAACTTAAAATCAATTCTCAGACAGTTGGTAAAACCTAGAGGAGAAGACCAGACCTTAAATCATACAGCAGAGACCATGGTGGGTTTATATAAACAGAGAAATCCAAAAGATCATGGCTGGTTATGTCTGTATATCAAAATGAAGCAGAAAGTTCATGTTTTGGATTTAATGAGAAAATGTTGTCATTGTTGTGTAGCTTTGACTCTCAAATCTGTGGAAGTCCTGCTGCATTCTCTAATTTACTTATACTCATCTGAGAGTATGAACATGATACCTTCCAAAAGTTGAGGTTCCTCAGACACCAGATAATTAATCCAAAGCCATTAAAAAAAACTTCTCTATCTGAGAAACTTGAAGGTTATTGGTTTTCCATTAGCAGTTACCCTGGCATTTACACTGTGCTAGTTTCTCACTAATTCTCAAATGAGAAGTTACTTTCTGAAGTCAAACTTCACTGTAATCAGTACCAGTCTAGTGAAAGACCTTCATTACTAAGATCTCACCTTCTGGATAAATGTCTGGTTCACCTCATCCACTGTACAAGCCCAAGGCCAGGTTACAGCACATCATCCGATCAGCCAAGTGATAATCAGCTGTAACCTGGCCACCTTATCTCCAGGATCTTCATGTCTACAGGACCTTCACATCTACAGGACCTTCACATGTACAGGACCAGGAAACTCTTTTTCACCCACATTTGGAAGCTGTTTTCTTTCTAATCATCAATTTGGGGAAATTACAGTAGAATAGCAAAATACAGAATCTCAGGATGATTGGTTTTAATCAAAACCTGATATCAGAACATAAAGATCTGAAAACTGTTCAGGAGCCGCAATAATTACAGACTGATCTTTTACTCATAATGAAGGAAATCATTTTATACTTCATACAGTTGCTTCATAAACCACCATCTGTCTATTCCATCTCAAAAATAAATGTGTGTGTGGTATAATTCTGTCTTTGTGTAAAAACTTGACACAACAATTTGTCCCTAACGAACACTTTAAAGTCATTCTGGTGTTAATTGAGACGTTACTGAGACACACACACACACACACACACACACACACACACAAAACGCACACACGCACACATCAGGGTGCAGTATGAAGTGAGTCAATCTTACCTGAAGAGTGTTTCTCCTTGGAATAAGATCTTCGGGTGGAACTAATTAATGATGAAAAACTGATGAGAAACAACAAATATATTCATTTGTTGCTTTTTCAGTAATCCGTCTGTCTCTGAACTGAACTCTGTACCGCAGTAATCTCCACACACACACACACACACACACACACACACACCAGCACACACTCTCTCTCCACACACACACACACACACACACACACACACACACACCAGCACACACACTCTCCTCCACACACACACACACACACACACACACACACACACACACACACACACACACACACTCTCTCTCTCTCTCTCTCTCTCTCTCTCTCTCTCTCTCTCTCTCTCTCTCTCTCTCTCTCTCTCTCTCTCTCTCTCTCACACACACACACACACACACACACACACACACACACACTCACACACCAGCACTCTCTCTCTCTCTCTCTCTCCCACACAGTGTGTGTGTGTGTGTGTGTGTGTGTGTGTGTGTGTGTGTGTGTGTGTGACTCTTTGTCGTGTTCTCTCTTGCCGTAGGGACCCAACTATAACGGGTATGTTTATGTAACTCTGTCCTCTATACAGTGGATCTCTCCCTCACACACACATACACACACACACACACACACACACACACACAGAGATATATGTGTCGTCACTTTCTGCTCTTATGTCAGTTCCTGAAGCTCTGATGACTTTATTAGAAGTTTCCTGTCTGTATGAAGTGATGAGCGAATGGACACATGCAGCTGTAAATCTTTACTCAACCTGATCCAGGGCTTTCATACAACCAACCAAAGGTTGCTATGGAAATGAAAAAATGTGTGTTTGTGTGTGTGTATGTGTGTGTGTGTGTGTGTGTGTGTGTGTGTGTGTGTTAGAGAAAGAGAGAACGAGGGTAAATTATATGGTAGAGCATCTCCTGCTCAGCACTCAGTGGGCAGGTGGGAGTGAAAACCACATATATGACAAAAGTGAAAGCCACTGCAGTAATGTGTAGGAGAAGAGAGAGAGAGAGAGAGAGAGAGAGAGAGAGAGAGAGAGAGAGAGAGAGAGAAATAAGATAAGATAAACCTTTATTCGTCCCACAGTGGGGAAATTTCTATGTTACAGCAGCAAAACCAAAGAAATAAAAATAAATGCAAATATATAAAAAAGAATATAAACATACTATAATAACAGTATAAACACAGTACAATGTATAAATACAAATAGGGGAAGAAGAAAAAATAGAGAGAGAAATAGAGAGAGTGGCGAGAAGGGGGTAGAGGGAGAAAAACACCACACTGCCTCAAACACCTTCACGTACCCCACACTCTTCTACACATTCAAATCAACCAAGAACCCCCCTTCACGCCTGCACTCCAGGAGGGGAACCTCCACACCCGTTGAGGTCAGGAGCAATGTCCAGCTGGGAAAAGGGAACCTCCTCTGCAGGACCGCTCTTGACGATTTTATAGTCCTATAGCTGAACACGCTCCTCTGCTGTTTGTGTGGACCTCCAAAAGTTTAGGAGCTGGTTGGCGATGTGCAGGGACTGGAGTCCCATACGTGCAGCCAGGTCCTCCCTTCGTCACAGGTCTGTCCCTGTGATGTTCACTAGCTCCTGGAGTGTGACGATCTTTTAGGAGATCAGAGCTCTGGACAGTGTGGGGGTGGTCGCATCAGAGATGTCCAGCCAACTCCTGTAGACCAGGGGCTCCTCCAGCAGCCAGTGTAGTGTTCCACAGCTCTTATTTCATTTTCTAAACAAAGTCCAAAATTTAAAAAATCCACGGTAAAAGACTGGTAATCCAGACACATCCAGCATGTGTGTGTCCATTAAAAACAAAGTTCTGCCCAGTCCCAATCCTCCTACCATGTGCAAGAGTTCACTGGCTGCTGTTCTCCACACCAGGTTCCTGGGCCCGGTTAAGAGTTTCTGGATAAACTGGAGGCGAAAAGCTGCAGTTCTGCTGGTGAGATGAATGCTGCCAGGTTGTTGATCACCAGCGTTCGCCCCCTTTAGGACAACTTTGGAACCAGTCACGTCCACCTGTTCAGTCTGCCCTCAATGTGCTCTTCCCAGTTTTTATTTAAAAAACTCATGACTCCCCAGGTAGACACCCAAGTATTTAAAACCACCTCTTTTCCACACCAGGCCTCCTGGGAGTGTCAGCTTCCCACCTCTCCACCTCTCCACCTCTCCACTCCCCAACTAAAACTGCTTCACTCTTTCCCCAGTTTACTTTTGCTGAAGATAAAAACTCAGTGTACTTTTAAACCTTGATTAAAATCAGACTGGGATCCCAGCATTAAATCCAGGTCTTCTGCATACGCTGACAGGTAAAGTGAAGTATTAGAGTGTGGAATATTAAAACCAGAAAGACGATTTCTTGGGGTTTGATTGCTAGAGTGTACAGCATTCCTGACAGTGTCGTATCCCTCTGTAGACTCTAAAAGGAGCACATAAACCACCATTAACCTTCAGTACACTCTCAATTTCACTGTACAACACCTTGACCATGGCCATGAAACCAAACAAAAAAGAACTTAGAAGGAGCATCCATCTCAGTTGTGCTTTTAAAGCGTGAGTGGACCAGCGCCCCCTGTGCTGTGATGTCTAACAGGTCATTCATTTAGGCTTTTTTACTTTTGAAGATTTCAATATGTCCTCGATTTCCGGTGGCCTCCAAACGCTGGAGTTCCACTATTTCTATCTCCAGGGCTTTCAGGGATCTAACAATGTCCCTTGTGATGTTGAGAGTGTACTGTTGGCAAAATACGTTGATTTGTGTTTTTGTAAAATCCCACCGCAGTTGAAGTGAGCTTCTCAGATTTACAACAATTCCATAAATATGTAAAAGACTCTCTAAAATTAGCGTCTTTTAAAAGTGTAGTGTTAAAATGCCAGGAGGCTCTCAGGTTTAATGTTCTCTTTGGTGATAGTACACTGTACCATGCTATGGTCAGAGATATCTACTGGAACAATAAAACACTGTAAAAGGTGTCAGCTGATGTTTAAGACCATAAAAGTGATCCGGTCCTGCCAGGGAGAGCATGGTATCCATGGCATGGCCCCATGTGTACTGTCTCTTGTTAAAAGTTCTCCATATGTCACTTAACTTGTGGGCCTCCATCATCTCCCTCAGACGCTTACGGGAAGCTACATTAGGTTCTACATGGTTCTGATCTAAATTACAGTTAGTACAGTTAAAATCTCCACCCAGAATCAGAATCTCTGCAGTGTTGCAGTCTGAGATCACACTGCTCGATGTGTCTAAAAAACATCCTCTCCACCGCAATGGTGTGAGCGTACACACAGATACAGACGAAAATCTCATCTCTCAAAAGCCTCCCATTTAAAATCTCTTCAACTGCGTAAGAACACAATAAAACTGCGAGCAAAGAGAGAGGCCACTCCACCACTAAGCGATGTGTGTGTGTGTGTGTGTGTGTGTGTGTGTGTGTGTGTGTGTTTGTGTGTGTGTGTGTGTGTGTCAGGACAGATTTCTACGTGCACACTGTCCCGCTGGAGTACAGAAGGAGGTCAATCACAGCTGATGGAGGCTGTATCTGAGTGCTTTCAGGTGATTTATCATTTGTTTATTTGACTTAAGATTATTACTTAGAAGATTATTTGACTTTACTTCATTTCTAATCTTCCAAATCATACAGTTTACAGTAAAACTATGTCTCCCTCTTCTGGTCAGGACAGGAAATTACTTTTATTGTCTGTTCTTGAGTTACAGTCGTCTTACTAAAGGCCTCCTGTGTTTTTTTCTGCCCAAGTCTTCACATGAGGGAGGAACCTGGAGAAGAACCAGGAAACAGAACCCATTCCTCTTGTAGGTAGTCCTCCATTTCTCTTCTACCATTTCTGGTCTGGATCATGATCAGTATTTCTTCTCATGTTTTTGTTCTCTCCTGAATTACAAATGTTTAACAGAGCTGGGGAAGAACTGCATCATGAACATAAACAGACGGGTTGGTTCTTCTGTTTACATGCAGTTTATTCACCAATGTTCTCCCATGTGCACCAAATACACAAATGTAGAATAATGTGTGTGTGTGTGTGTGTGTGTGTGTGTGTGTGTGTGTGAGGGAAGAGAGACCCAGATGATCTACTTGGCCGTCCTCCCTGTAGGTTTTTGCGATCCAAGGTGGAAGCTGTGCCTCCCTCAGCTTTCTCAGGAGGTAGAGATGCTGCTGGGCTTTCCTTGTTATGGAGCAGGTGTTGAGGGACCAGGTGAGGTTCTCTAGGTGAACGCCAAGGAATCTGTTGCTCTCCATGATCTCCACAGAGGAGTCGTTGATGTTCAGTGGGAAGTGATCACTATATGTCCACCTGAAGTCAACAACCATCTCTTTAGTTTTGTCTATGTTCAGAGACGGGTTGTTCTACACCAGGCTGTGTGTGTGTGTGTGTGTGTGTGTGTGTGTGTGAGAGAGAGAGAGAGAGAGAGAGAGAGAGACTCTAACACACACTCAACCCTGTGTAAATGGTGTTCTGTCCCTTTAATGCACGTGGTTCTCTTTTGTTTTTTCATGCTCGATGTAGGAATTCCTACGTGCGCGTGAGGGCGGGGTTTCCGTCAGCCACGTAAACACCGACTTCACGCGCAGAGACAGAGAGCGAGCGCTCGTGCACAGCACACCATTAGTGTCGTGTGATTACCGGATCAATAAGAACCTTAGTGACAGCACGCGCATCGGTGCTCACAGACACAGCGGGACAGTGTGCACGCGGAAATCTGTTCTCTCTCTCTCACACACACACACACACACACACACACACACACTCCGCGCGGACCAGCTCGGACCTCCTGCACGGTGTCGGTATTTCATTATCTTCATACTCGGTTTGTGTTGTGATTTTTTTTTCCATTTCCGGTTCTGTTTATTAACGCGCGCGAGGATGAACGTGTTTCGCCTGGCCGGTGACGTGTCGCATCTGTTGGCCATCATCATCCTCTTCATGAAGATCTGGAGGACCAAGTCCTGCGCAGGTACCTGACACGTCACACCTCTCTCTCTCTCTCTCTCTCTCTCTCTCTCTCTCTCTCTCTCTCTCTCTCTCTCTCTCTCTCTCTTTCACACACACACACACAATTTAAACACACTCTTACAGGAGATTTAATAGGCCGCGTCCTGAACACTCGACATGTAAGTGCACTACTTTATCATTGAACACTATATAGTGTGTGTGCACTATGAGTTCAGTGGAGGATAAGACACATGTCCACTTCATACGTGTGAAAGAAACAACCCATACACCATATGTAGTGGTTATGCAGTCTGTATAGTGCACTGTGTAGTGGTAGTGTACACTGTATAGTGTAGTGTACACTGTGTAGTGGTAGTGTACACTGTGTAGTGGTAGTGTACACTGTGTAGTGTAGTGTACACTGTATAGTGTAGTGTACACTGTATAGTGTAGTGTACACTGTGTAGTGGTAGTGTACAATGTGTAATGGTAGTGTAGTGGTAGTGTACCCTGTAGTGGTAGTGTACATTGTGTAGTGGTATTGTAGTAGTAGTGTACCCTGTAGTGGTAGTGTACACTGTGTAGTGATAGTGTAGTGGTAGTGTACATTGTAGTAGTAGTGTGGTGGTAGTGTACACTGTGTGGTGGTAGTGTACACTGTGTGGTGGTAGTCTACACTGTGTGGTGGTAGTGTACACTGTGTAGTGGCAGTCGTAGTGTACACTGTGTAGTGGCAGTGGTAGTGTACATTGTAGAGGTAGTGTACACTGTAGTGGTAGTGTACACTGTCTAGTGGTTGTGTACACTGTAGTGGTAGTGTACACTGTAGTTGTAGTGTACACTGTGTAGTGGTTGTGTACACTGTGTAGTGGTTGTGTACACTGTGTAGTGGTAGTGTACACTGTAGTGGTTGTGTACACTGTGTAGTGGTAGTGTACACTGTGCAGTGGTAGTGTACACTGTGTAGTGGTTGTGTACACCGTGTAGTGGTTGTGTACACCGTGTAGTGGTTGTGTACACTGTAGTGGTAGTGTACACCATGTAGTGGTAGTGTACACTGTGTAGTGGTAGTGTACACTGTGTAGTGGTTGTGTACACTGTAGTGGTAGTGTACACTGTAGTGGTAGTGTACACTGTAGTGTAGTGTACACTGTGTGGTAGTGTACACTGTAGTGGTAGTGTACACTGTGTAGTGGTAGTGTACACTGTGTAGTGGTGTGTACACTGTGTAGTGGTAGTGTACACTGTAGTGGTAGTGCACACTGTAGTGGTAGTGTACACTGTAGTGGTTGTGTACACTGTAGTGGTAGTGTACACTGTAGTGGTAGTGTACACTGTAGTGGTTGTGTACACCGTGTAGTGGTAGTGTACACCGTAGTGGTAGTGTACACTGTGTAGTGGTAGTGTACTTTAAAGGCTGTGTTCTATAAGAGGTATGTAATAGTGCACTGTATTTAATAGTGAATAATGTGATATTCAGCTCTCTGTATAAGGTATAAAATGACTTCCACACTGTGTAATGCACTATACATCTGACAGAGACGTGTGTGTGTGTGTGTGTGTGTGTGTGTGTGTGTGTGTGTGTGTGTGTGTAGGTATCTCAGGAAAGTCCCAGGTGCTCTTCGCGTTGGTCTTCACCACCAGATATCTGGACCTGTTCACCGTCTTTATCTCTCCATACAACGCTATCATGAAGGTAACTCTCTCTCTCTCACACACACACACACACACACACACACACACACACACACACACACACAGAGGAATATAAAGGCATATTTGTATATCCCCCACCTCTTTCCCTCTCCCCCCAGGTGGTGTTTCTGGTGCTAGCCTACGCCACGGTGTATCTGATCTACATGCGCTTCAGGAACACGTACGACAGTAAGAACGACTCGTTCCGTGTGGAGTTCCTGTTAGTTCCTGTTGCTGGTCTCTCCTTCCTCGAGAACTATGCCTTCACCCCACTGGAGGTACACACACACACACACACACACACACACACACAGTGGAGAGACTGTGAGGATGTGTGTGTAAAGGAGGGTGTGTCAGCAGAGTCAACACTGTGTGTGTGTGTGAGAGTGTGAAAGTACACTTATTGTGTTTCCTGAGTACACACAGTCTTTCCTCTCTGTTTGTTTAAGACAGCAGGATAAACATGCAGGTTAATTCAACAACTATCGCAGGTAGCCGCTATTTTTAAACTGTTGTAGCGATGTCATTTAGCGCCGCCCCCTCTGACTGCCACACACACACTTAGTGTACACTAGACAGCAATTCAGGTGTGTTACAGTGACGCAGCGCTGTGTGTGTGTGTGTGTGTGTGTGTAGTCCCATGTTAGTCCCAGTTCCCAAATCTGAACAATATTTTCCACTCTGATGCACATGAATGGAAGAAAAGCTGGTTGGGAGAGTTGTTGAGATGTTCAGGAGAACGTAGTGGAGATGTTGTGGCTGGTGTGTCTCTGCAGCCTGTTTCTGAACTAACACACACACACACACACACACACACACACACACACACACACACACACACCACGAAGGCCACACCCACATGAGACACCAGTGGACTGTTACCAGACATCCAGATGGACCATCATCTTCATACCGCTTTATTTATTTCTGTTGTAGATCCTGTGGACGTTCTCCATCTACCTGGAGTCGGTGGCCATCTTGCCCCAGCTCTTCATGATCACGAAGACGGGCGAGGCAGAGTCCATCACTACACACTACCTGTTCTTCTTAGGGCTGTACCGCACCCTCTACCTGGCCAACTGGGTCTGGCGCTACCACACAGAGGGCTTCTTCGACCAGATTGCTGTCGTCTCCGGAGTGGTCCAGACCATCTTCTACTGCGACTTCTTCTACCTCTACTTTACCCGGGGTATGTACATAACCTCTCTCTCTCTCTCTCTCACACACACACACACACACACACACACACACACACACACACACACCAGTGTTCTACTGTTTTATAATATAATGTGTCTCTCTCTCAGTGATAAAAGGAAGTGGGAAGATGTCTCTGCCGATGCCCATCTGAAGACCAGCTGCAGCTCCGCCCCCATGTGTTTTTCCTGCATCAGCGTTTCTCCACCAACTTCAACTCATCTGATAGTTTAAAGGAAATACAGTAACTTTTTATAGAAACTACAAACCCCAGCTGTGCAGCTCAGCCGCCATGTTGGAGGAAAAACACACACACACACACACACACACACACACACACACACACACACACGTGCCTTAATGTACAGAGTAATGATTTCATACTAAAACGCCTTACTGATACTCCTGAAGCAAACAGCACACATGCTAATGTCTTCCTCCACCACCCTGTCCCTGTGCGTGTGTGCGTGCGTGCGTGTGTGCGCGTGAGAGCATGTGCGTGTGTGTGCGTGTGCGCGCGTGTGGGTGGGTGTGTGCGCGTGAGAGCATGTGCGTGTGTGTGTGTATTGTCCTGTGAGTGCCAAGAAGGGATCAACTCTACATTTCCCTCTACAGATGTAATGAGTGGCTGAGCAGATGTTTTCAGTCCGTCAGGATCAGATGCTGATGTGATGGAAAAAGTCTGATCTGTACTCAGTTCTGTAGCAGGTCCCGGACCCACCTCAGCTCATAGGGTTTGATTATTGTAGCACTGATGTCTGTCACCTGGTTAGAAAATCTGATCTGATCTGATCCGGTACTGATTCAGAGTGTGAGCTCAGCGTCTGGACTAATCAGAGCGTTACATTTCAGAACCTGCATTCTACTCTGGATCTCTCTCACTGATCAGTTTACTGTAATCCAAAGGATCGTAACTGATCAAATACAGAGCAGGTGGGGCACTCGGACTGTTTACTGTGTGTGTGTGTGTGTGTGTGTGTGTGTGTGTGTGTGTGTGTGTGTGTGTGTGTTCTACAAATTTGAGTGTGTAAAGGAGTGTAAACACACAGTCTCCCTCCCAAAGACTTCATCGGCAGTGTTTTTTCTAATGAGTGCTTGTTTTTCATTTCTGAGTGTGTTTTGTAAAATATGTATGGTCAATAAACGATAGACTGATAGACTGGGTGGGTGAAGGCGTGTGACGTGTTTCTGTGCTGTGTGTGTGTGTGTGTGTGTGCAGTATGAGAAAGTAAAGTCACTGAGGATCTGAAGCAGAAGGAAAGACAGTGGTTTGTTTATTTGTATGATTTCAGTGATGAAAATGAAATAAATGGTGTAAATGACAGTGTTCACACACTCTACACTTCCTCTACTGTACTCTATTCATTATCACATGTGTATAATAATGAGTGTGTGTTAGTGCATGCTGCTCTATATGACCTTCAGCACAGGAGTCCTCTATCTGCTCCACCTGGTGTGACCTGACAGCAGCTGCACCCCTACACACACACACGAGCGAGGTCTGAGGTGTGGACTGCTGCAGGAGTGCTAATCAATAATGAGTGATGGTGTGTGTGTGGTGGTGTGTGGTGATTGTGTGTGTGTCGGTGTGTGGTGATGGTGGGTGATGGGTGATTGTGTCGGGGTGTGGTAATGGTGGGTGCTTGTGTGTGTGTTGATGTGTGGTGATGGTGTGTGTGTGTGTATGTGTGTGGTGATGTGTGTGTGTGTGTGTCGATGTGTGGTGATTGTGTGTGGCGGTGTGTGGTGATGGTGTGTGTGTGTGGCGGTGTGTGGTGATGGTATGTGTGTGTGTATGGTGTGTGTGTGTCGATGGTGTGTGTGTGTGGCGGTGTGTGGTGATGGTGTGTGTGGCGGTGTGGTGATGGTGTGTGTGTGTGTGTGTGTGTGGTGATGGTGTGTGTGGTGATGTTGATGGTGTGTGTGTGGCGGTGTGTGGTGTGTGGTGATGGTGTGTGTGTGGCAGTGTGTGGTGATGTGTGTGTGTGGTGATGGTGTGTGTGTGGCGTGTGTGGTGATGTGTGTGTGTGTGGTGATTGTGTGTGTGGCGTGTGTGGTGATGGTGTGTGTGGTGGTGTGTGTGTGTGATGGTGTGTGGTCATGGTGTGTGTGTGATGGTGTGTGTGTGTGTGTGTGTGTGTGTGTGGTGATGTGTGTGTGGCGTGTGTGTGTGTGTGTGATGGTGTGTGTGTGTGTGTGGCGGTGTGTGGTGATGGTGTGTGTGTGTGGTGATGGTGGTGTGTGTGTGGTGGTGTATGTGTGTGTGGTGATGGTGTGTGTGTGGTGATGGTGTGTGGTCATGGTGTGTGTGTGTGGTGATGGTGTGTGTGTGGCGGTGTGTGGTGATGGTGTATGTGTGTGTGGTGATGGTGATGGTGATGGTGTGTGTTCACTGCAGCAGGGTTTTCCGGTGTTTGTACAGCACTTTAGTTCCCTCCCTCACAGCCCCACCCACCATTTTGGCAGCTGATGTCACAGAAAGGGGCGTGGACACCAAAGCCGCCGCCGCCCTCTGCACCACTTTGCATTTTTTTACTTTGCCTTTGCCTTTTTCTTGAACCCCAGAGCTCTCCAGCGCCCCCTTCCCCATGGCGGTCACCAACTCGCACCAGAACTCCCGCTCGGCTTTCATTCTCCTCTCTTTCTCATCCTCTCTCTCTTTCTCCTGCACCTGCTCCTTTTCTTCTACGATTCTTTGCTCACAGACATACCAGTTCCCATCATTCTTCTTCACCATCTTCTGGATCTTCTTTACAAGCATGCTGGCCTGTGCCTGATCGTTGTCGATTGTGTTGTCCAGCGTGTGAATCCTGCCATCACATGACCGCATGAACTCGCACAGTTCCTTGCTCTCCTGTAGAAAGTTCTCAACTGCTTTGTCCTGCAGCTGGTCAGCGTGTGTGAGGACCAGGACGGTGTGTCTGAGTGCTGCTGAACCCAGTGCTGTCCCAATCCACTCAAGACTCATGAGCTCCTCTGGCGTTAACCTTCCCGCTTTCACGACCAACAGGAGCGCGTGAGGTCCAGGAGCGGCGAGATCCACCATGCCACGTGCCACCTCTGCACACACCTCCTCCGAAGACAAGCAGGTGTGGAAAAAACCTGGAGTGTCAATCACCTGCAGGCTCCACCCATCAACCTTACCACGGGCCTGTACACAATGCTGAGTGATAGACACAGGAGAGACATCAGTCTGAAACACACGACTCCCCAAGAGGCTGTTTCCTGTGGAGCTTTTCCCAGAACCGGTCCGGCCCAAGAGCACAATCCGCAGATCTGCAACACACACGCTGTCTGAGGACACACACACACACACACACACACACACACACACACACACACACACAGGAGGAGGATGATGATGATGAACACCATACCATTCTTCCCTCCATTCTTCCCTCCATTCTTTCCTCAATTCTTCCCTCCATTCTTTCCTCCATTCTTCCCTCCATTCTTCACTCCATTCTTTCCTCCATTCTTCCCTCCATTATTTCCTCTATTCTTTTCTCCATTTGTTTTTATGCAGAAAAATTGAATAATAATAATAGTGTGAATTGCTAAACCTTGTGTTTAATCTCTCATAAATATAATAAATATTACATTTTCTTTTGTTAAAACTATCAAATCTTCAAATTTAGGGAACGGAAATATCATTATGCTGTACTGACATACGCAGGAGCATCACATCGCACGTGGATTTATTTTCTGCGCATGCGCTGTAGAGCGATACCGCATCCACACACACACACTGTGTTATGATGTAATAAGCACACAGTGTCTCTCTCTCACACACACACACACACACACACACACTCACCTTCGGACGCTGCGGCACGTTCCGGCGATGCCATGGTGTGATGTCACGCGCGGACCGGAGCACTACACAGTAAACTCGCGCACGCGCTGACGTCTCTAACCAAGTGACGTCATCCCCGGCGTAATTACAAAAAGTGACCTATAATAGATTAAGAGCGAGTTTTAAAACTTCAGTTCTATCTCGAGTCTATAATCTGCATACTACATTTCATAGAAAAATATTCAACTCTGTAATCATGCCAAAGTTTGAAACATGGAAGGAGAGATCAGATAATATTATATATTAGTATGGAGGTGTTTCTCCTGCTGAAGATGAACCAAATCTTTGTGTGATTCCACTCCCTGTCCCTCCAAACAAACCTCCTGCTCTAAAGGAAGGAAAAAGTTCAGGTGCTGATTCTGCTGTCACTTCCACTCTCTTTATTATTTAATACTCCTATTAATTAATACTAATAAAATAGAAGGACTAAAGCAAACGTGCAGAAGTACAAGATTTGAAGAAGAATGTGAAAGATGTATATTTAGGCTTAAAGCTGAAGAGCGTCTCATGGGGCCTGTGAAAGCCGCATTTGAGATTTGGAGAGATTGTCTCGTAGATAGAACTTGAGATTGTTCTGAGTGTAACAATGAAGACATCAGATCTACAGTCATTCGTATTTACAATGAGACCTTCCCTGATGCCAAAAGGAAATTCCCAGATGTTGTTGCCTGGGAAAAAGGGGAGACAATACAAGACCTCGCACCATCATCATGAGGTTTAGCTCACGGGTTCTTCACGATACTTTGTGGAAAGCTGCCAAATAAAAAATCCCAATTTCTTACAGATAATAACTTGTGCTTTGCAGAGGCTCTGATTTCATCAGACCGAGAAAGATGGAAGCCTTTGTGGCCAAGAGTAAAAGAAACAAGGGCTGCTGGGTAAAAGGCCTATTATATTGGTTAGGGTTAGGGTCGAGGTTTCTTTGTGAACTTTATCAACCGTGTCTGGTATGATGCTCGTTTTCCTAAAACACTCATTATCACAGCACTAGTCATCATGGCCTTTTACTACAGCAGACTTTTATTTATAGATGTATTTCATTTGGACTTATTATAGTCGTCTGAGCCCTGTTTCTTTCATCTTTATCCAATAGTCAGGTTTGACTTTATGCCTTTTACTGTGTTTTTTTAATGGTTGTTTATTGTTGTTCATTTAACAATGTCTTTTTTTTCATTTCTGCTAATACCAGGGGACTAAGAAACAATGTTAAACCTAAAGCCATTTGTTTTGTTTGTTAAAAAGCACGGGTTAAACATTTGCTTTTTTCAAGAAATAAACTCCACGCTAGGTGATGCTGAACTCTGGAGGTCCCAGTGGTGACATATAGATGTCTCTTGGCACAGGACGATCAGCAGGTGTCGCTGTTCTGAAGAATAACTTTACTGGTGAGATATTAATTCTATTAGTGATGTTAAGGGTCAGACCACCTCCATTCTGTTAAATATATGTGGGTACAGCTCATCTAAAAAACACTTCTTTGTTGATTGCAATAAAAGAAAATATGCAACGATTCTTAGAAAATTTCCACATGCCAAACTTATTTTAGGTGGGGATTTTAATATGGCATTGAATAACAATTTGGATAGATTTCCTCCTAGAACTGGTTTTACACATCCTACAATAAATGCTTTTATGACACAATTAAGTGTTGTTGATATTTGGAGAGAAACATATCCACGGCAGAGATGCTACACCTGGAGCAACAAGAACCTCTCCAAGCAGTCCTGGCTTATCTCTCAAAGCCTAGCAAAGAACATCTGTTACAGAACATAGAGCTTTCTCTCTTCAGGTTAATCCTACAGCATGCCTCAAATGCAGCTCAGCTCCCTCTTACTGGAAATTAAATAATTCTCTTCTCATGTGTGAAATTGTTAAAACGAATATGAAATTATTAATAGCGCAGTATTGGAGGAAAGTGTCAGTGTTGGATTCATACTGTGGTCAATGGGAGATGCTGAAATTTTAAATAGGAAAGTATTAGTATTTATCTAAACTTAAAAACACAGAAGAAAATAGGGTGGTGTCCCAAATTGCAGCTTTTACTTTTAAGTCACCAGAGATAGAGTTATATTTATATTTATAGAGCACAAGGTGCTTATATAAGGTCTAAATGAATAGAGGAGGGAGAATGTAATCATTATAGTTTTTTTAGATTAGACAAGATTTGTTCTAAATATTCATTAATTGAATCTTAAAATGTCAATGAGATCATCACTCACAAGAGCGTGAGAGAGATTGCACGTTTCTGTGCTGATTTTTACAGTAAACTTAACCAATGCAATTATTCAGAAGAGGCATCCTGTGCATTTCTAGAATCTAATAATCATTTCAAAATTATTTCAAGAGATGACAGAGAATTTGTGATAGTGAAATGACCTTATTAGAGATAAATAATTATTTTACAGAATTCAAAAACAATAAATCTCCTGGACCGGATAGGTACAGAATTTTATCTTTTTTTTTTATCATTTTATCAACCCTAACCCTAACCCTAACCCTTTTTACTTAGTCTTTAATGGAAGCATTCAGAATAAAGCCCTCCCTCCAAACTCTCACTCAAACTTTAGTCTTCTTTAATTTCAAAATCCTCAAACAAATTTATGTTTAATTGAAATTGTCATCCTATATCTTTACTTAATAATGATTACAAATGTTTAGCTCTCTGTTCTAAATTCTATAAGAGATGAGACCCAATCTGGCTTTATGACTAAGAGGCACAT
The DNA here is from genome assembly GCF_014805685.1 of Silurus meridionalis. NCBI lineage: Eukaryota > Metazoa > Chordata > Actinopteri > Siluriformes > Siluridae > Silurus > Silurus meridionalis. The sequence goes on along the minus strand of NC_060912.1, from coordinate 12,579,138 downwards.
TGTTTATAATATTAGGCTGGTTATTGATCTATTAGATTAATCAGAATTGATACAAGAGTAGAGAATGATGAAGCTTCATTCTGTTTTTCGATTTCTATAAGGCTTTTGACTCTTTGGAGCACAAATTTATTATTAAATAATTAAATCGAATTGGTTTTGGAGAAAGAATTTTCAAAGTTATTTAAACCCTTTACAATAATGGAACTTGTTCAATCAATAAAAAAATGGCACCTATCCTAGATTTAGTTTATCTAGAGAAGTTCAACAAGGATTTCCAATTTCTCCTTATTTATTCCTGCTCTCTGTGCAGTTACTGTCGACATTTATAAGTGAAAAGTGCATTCAGGGAATTTGTATAGATAAATCATCATTAGTTGGTTGGGAGATGAAGATGACTCCACATCTCAGGGAGTTTTTTTCTTCACCACAGTCTCCACTGGCTCGTTCATCAGGGACAAACTTACACTTATAAAGAACTTATTTATTCTTATCACCACATTATCTGTGTAAAGCTGCTTGAGACACTGTTCATTATTAAAAGCTCAATACAAATAAAAATGAATTGAATTGAATAGAATTGAATAGATGACGTCACCTTAATTTTATGAGATGTTTCCCAAATCCCATGAGCAGTTAATCACATAAAGTTGTTTTCTGCAGCTTCAATCTTCACCTAAACATATGTGAATTAATGCCCATTTAAGATTGCACACTTGATTTATGAAGTTACATATTGAAAAATCTAAATAATAGGTGTATCCTGAATTGTGAACCTATGAAAGTAAAGGAGTAACTAATAAAGTCAGGGAAATTTCATTTCAACTTCTGCTGAGATTTGATCACGTTAAAGCATATTTAAAGAGATTCAGACACAAGCTGTTCTTTTTGTGGTTCCTCTAATGAATCTGCTCTTCATATTGTCTGGGAATTTCCTCATACTCAATTATTTTGGATTGAATTTTCTAAGTTTATAACCTGTAACTTGCTTTTTCTTCAAATTTGATAAGCACCTTATTATTAATCTTTAATTATTGCTTTCCAAATTGCATATTCATCATATCAGATATATTACCATATTCAAGTCCGGCGAATATCCGGTTCATTCTAATAGAAGCTGAAAGCTGAAAGAGAGTAAACCCTGTGCTTGGATTTTTTTATTCAGTAATTTACTTGTTACTGGGGATTTGCTTTATTTGTTTGTTTGTTTATCTTATTATTTATGTGTATTTTATTTATATTATGATTTGACTTGTTTTTCCCCAGGTGTACTTTCTTTTCTTCCCCACACTTGTCCTATATGTATGTATACTGTATGTGTATATCTGTTTCTGTGTGTGTATGTATATATGTGAAATAAAAATAAATAAAGACCTATAATAGAGTCTATACAGTACTGTACATAAACCCCCAGAGTGTGTGTGTGTGTGTGTGTGTGTGTGTGTGTGTGTGTGTGTGTAATAATGTGATTTAAAAACATTATATACATTATAAAATACCAGTGCTTACAATAAAATAACAATTATATAATATAAATAAAAAATAAATAATGAATTAGACCATGCAAAACCTAATAATAATAATAATAATAATAATAATAATAATAATAAGAGGAAGAAGAAGAAAAAGAAGAAGAATGATGATGATGATAATGATGATGATGATGAAGGCCGGTTACACTCCATCACACCATGGTGACACTACCAACACTGTGGGCGGGGAAGTGGGTGGAGTCAGAGTCAGGTTTTGTCTCGAGTGGAACCGTGATTACAGATAAATCTGCTGAGGATCATCTAGAGGAAGGACAAGGCTGTTTAATACACTTATACAGACCAGGACACGTGTAGCGGATTAGCTAATTTTGAGGTATAGGGTGTAAAATGTTATCTAACTCTGAGGTAAAATGTGTAAAATGTTAGCTAACTCTGAGGTAAAATGTGTAGAATGTTAGCTAACTCTGAGGTAAAATGTGTATAATGTTAGCTAACTCTGAGGTAAAATGTGTAGAATGTTATCTAACTCTGAGGTAAAATGTGTAAAATGTTAGCTAACTCTGAGGTAAAATGTGTAGAATGTTATCTAACTCTGAGGTAAAAGGTGTATAATGTTAGCTAACTCTGAGGTAAAATGTGTAGAATGTTATCTAACTCTGAGGTAAAAGGTGTATAATGTTAGCTAACTCTGAGGTAAAATGTGTAGAATGTTATCCAACTCTGAGGTAAAATGTGTACAATGTTAGCTAACTCTGAGGTAAAATGTGTAAAATGTTAGCTAACTCTGAGGTAAAATGTGTAGAATGTTAGCGAACTCTGAGGTAAAATGTGTAGAATGTTAGCTAACTCTGAGGTAAAATGTAGAATGTTAGCTAACTGAGGTAAAATGTGTAGAATGTTAGCTAACTCTGAGGTAAAATGTGTAGAATGTTAGCTAACTCTGAGGTAAAATGTAGAATGTTAGCTAACTCTGAGGTAAAATGTAGAATGTTATCTAACTCTGAGGTAAAATGTGTACAATGTTAGCTAACTCTGAGGTAAAATGTGTAGAATGTTAGCTAACTCTGAGGTAAAAGGTGTATAATGTTAGCTAACTGAGGTAAAAGGTGTATAATGTTAGCTAACTCTGAGGTAAAAGGTGTATAATGTTAGCTAACTCTGAGGTAAAATGTAGAATGTTAGCTAACTCTGAGGTAAAAGGTGTATAATGTTAGCTAACTCTGAGGTAAAATGTGTAGAATGTTAGCTAACTCTGAGGTAAAAGGTGTAGAATGTTAGCTAACTCTGAGGTCAAATGTGTAGAATGTTATCTAACTCTGAGGTAAAAGGTGTAGAATGTTATCTAACTCTGAGGTAAAATGTGTAGAATGTTATCTAACTCTGAGGTAAAAGGTGTATAATGTTAGCTAACTCTGAGGTAAAAGGTGTAGAATGTTAGCTAACTCTGAGGTAAAATGTGTAGAATGTTAGCTAACTCTGAGGTAAAAGGTGTAGAATGTTAGCTAACTCTGAGGTAAAAGGTGTATAATGTTAGCTAACTCTGATGTAAAAGGTGTATAATGTTAGCTAACTCTGAGGTAAAAGATGTAGAATGTTAGCTAACTCTGAGGTAAAATGTGTAAAATGTTAGCTAACTCTGAGGTAAAATGTGTAGAATGTTATCTAACTCTGAGGTAAAATGTGTAAAATGTTAGCTAACTCTGAGGTAAAATGTGTAGAATGTTATCTAACTCTGAGGTAAAAGGTGTATAATGTTAGCTAACTCTGAGGTAAAATGTGTAGAATGTTATCCAACTCTGAGGTAAAATGTGTATAATGTTAGCTAACTCTGAGGTAAAATGTGTAGAATGTTATCCAACTCTGAGGTAAAATGTGTACAATGTTAGCTAACTCTGAGGTAAAATGTGTAAAATGTTAGCTAACTCTGAGGTAAAATGTGTAGAATGTTAGCTAACTCTGAGGTAAAATGTGTAGAATGTTAGCTAACTCTGAGGTAAAATGTGTAGAATGTTAGCTAACTCTGAGGTAAAATGTGTAGAATGTTAGCTAACTCTGAGGTAAAATGTAGAATGTTAGCGAACTCTGAGGTAAAATGTGTAGAATGTTATCTAACTCTGAGGTAAAATGTGTACAATGTTAGCTAACTGAGGTAAAATGTGTAGAATGTTAGTTAACTCTGAGGTAAAAGGTGTATAATGTTAGCTAACTGAGGTAAAAGGTGTATAATGTTAGCTAACTCTGAGGTAAAAGGTGTATAATGTTAGCTTACTCTGAGGTAAAATGTGTAGAATGTTAGCTAACTCTGAGGTAAAAGGTGTATAATGTTAGCTAACTCAGAGGTAAAATGTGTAGAATGTTAGCTAACTCTGAGGTAAAAGGTGTAGAATGTTAGCTAACTCTGAGGTCAAATGTGTAGAATGTTATCTAACTCTGAGGTAAAAGGTGTAGAATGTTATCTAACTCTGAGGTAAAATGTGTAGAATGTTATCTAACTCTGAGGTAAAAGGTGTATAATGATAGCTAACTCTGAGGTAAAAGGTGTATAATGTTAGCTAACTCTGAGGTAAAATGTGTAGAATGTTAGCTAACTCTGAGGTAAAAGGTGTAGAATGTTAGCTAACTCTGAGGTAAAAGGTGTATAATGTTAGCTAACTCTGATGTAAGGTGTATAATGTTAGCTAACTCTGAGGTAAAAGGTGTATAATGTTAGCTAACTCAGAGGTAAAATGTGTAGAATGTTAGCTAACTCTGAGGTAAAAGGTGTAGAATGTTAGCTAACTCTGAGGTCAAATGTGTAGAATGTTATCTAACTCAGAGGTAAAATGTGTAGAATGTTAGCTAACTCTGAGGTAAAAGGTGTATAATGTTAGCTAACTCTGATGTAAAAGGTGTATAATGTTAGCTAACTCTGAGGTAAAAGATGTAGAATGTTAGCTAACTCTGAGGTAAAATGTGTATAATGTTAGCTAACTCTGATGTAAAAGGTGTATAATGTTAGCTAACTCTGATGTAAAAGGTGTATAATGTTAGATAACTCTGAGGTAAAAGTTGTAGATTTTACTAACTAATAATTGATCTATATGTGGTGTGTAGTGTAGTTTGTTGTGTGGTGTGTAGCATAGTGTGAGGTGTGTAGTGTATTATAGTGTGCTGTGTGGATTGTAGTGTTTGGTGTGTAGTCTGATGTGTGTATTGTAGTGTAAGTTGTGTAGTGTGTATTGTAGTATGAGGTGTGTAGTGAAGTGTGAGGTGTGTTGTATGTATTTTAGTATGAGGTGTGTAGTGTGAAGTGTGTATTGTATTGTGTAGTGTTTGTACTGTAGGGTGAGGTTTGTAGTGTGTATTGTATTGTAGTGTGAGGGTGTAGTGTGTATTGTATTGTGTATTGTGTATTGTGTAGTCTAGTGGAAGGTGTAGTGTGTATTGTATTGTGTAGTGTTTGTACTGTAGTGTAAGGTTTGTAGTGTGTATTGTATTGTGTAGTGTGAGGTGTAGTGTGTATTGTATTGTGTATTGTGTAGTGTAGTGGGAGGTGTGTAGTGTTTGTACTGTAGTGTGAGGTGTGTAGTGTGTATTGTATTGTGTAGTGTTTGTACTGTAGTGTAAGGTTTGTAGTGTGTATTGTATTGTGTAGTGTGAGGGTGTAGTGTGTATTGTATTGTGTATTGTGTAGTCTAGTGGAAGGTGTGTAGTGTGTATTGTAGTGTGTAGTGTGTATGTATTGTGTAGTGTTTGTACTGTAGTGTAAGGTTTGTAGTGTGTATTGTATTGTGTAGTGTGAGGGTGTAGTGTGTATTGTACTGTGTATTGTGTAGTCTAGTGGAAGGTGTAGTGTGTATTGTGTATTGTAGTGTGTAGTGTGTATTGTATTGTGTAGTGTTTGTACTGTAGTGTAAGGTTTGTAGTGTGTATTGTATTGTGTAGTGTGAGTGGTGTAGTGTGTATTGTATTGTGTATTGTGTAGTGTAGTGGGAGGTGTGTAGTGTGTATTGTATTGTGTAGTGTTTGTACTGTAGTGTGAAGTTTATAGTGTGTATTGTATTGTGTAGTGTGTATTGTATTGTAGTGTGAGGTGTGTAGTGTGTATTGTATTGTGTAGTGTTTGTACTGTAGTGTAAGGTTTGTAGTGTGTATTGTATTGTATTGTAGTGTGAGGGGTGTAATGTGTATTGTATTGTGTAGTGTGAGTGGTGTAGTGTGTATTGTATTGTGTGTATTGTGTAGTGTAGTGGAGGTGTGTAGTGTATATTGTATTGTGTAGTGTGTATTGTATTGTGTAGTGTTTGTACTGTAGTGTGAAGTTTGTAGTGTGTATTGTATTGTGTAGTGTGAGGGTGTAGTGTTTGTACTGTAGTGTGAGGTGTGTAGTGTGTATTGTATTGTGTAGTGTTTGTACTGTAGTGTAAGGTTTGTAGTGTATTGTGTAGTGTGAGGGGTGTAATGTGTATTGTATTGTGTAGTGTGAGTGGTGTAGTGTGTATTGTATTGTATTGTAGTGTAGTGTGTAGTGTATATTGTATTGTGTAGTGTATTGTATTGTGTAGTGTTTGTACTGTAGTGTGAAGTTTGTAGTGTGTATTGTATTGTGTAGTGTGAGTGGTGTGTGTATTGTATTGTATTGTGTATTGTGTAGTGTAGTGGAGGTGTGTAGTGTGTATTGTATTGTGTAGTGTTTGTACTGTAGTGTGAAGTTTGTAGTATGTATTGTATTGTGTAGTGTGAGTGGTGTGGTGTATTGTATTGTGTATTGTGTAGTGTAGTGGGGGGGGGGTGTAGTGACTATGATGTGTTAATTGTATGAGTGTTTATTTGAACAGGAAGTTAAATGGCGGCTGTAGATGTGATCTATGAGACGATTCACCACAGACATGACCCACGCTGGTGTGTGCGAGTGGGACATGGAGCTGATGCAGGACACGATGCAGGACACGATGCAGGACACGATGCAGGACATGAGCCAGGATACGGTGTGAGCTCCAGTGTCAGTGTGTGTGTTGCGTGTGTGGTGGAGATGATGGAGAGCCAGCAAGTATCTGTAATTATCCTCTATTTTATTCATTTTATTCCTTTAATCACTACTGCTGTGTACAGATTCTGTATTTATACAGTTTATTATATAATATGTTAAATAGAATATATTTACTCTTTAGTAGTAAATAGTATATGATATGATGTGATATTATATTTAAACAATAACTAGAATGTGACACGTCCTGAAAAAAATGTAAATGGTGCTTGACAGTGCAAAACCTTTGACCGGGCGACACCGGGTGTGCATTGTTTTTTGCAAGTAATTGCAGGTGCAATTACCAGATCAGTGTCAGGTGTAATTACCAGATCAGTGTCAGGTGTAATTACCAGATCAGTGTCAGGTGTAATTACCAGATCAGGGTCAGGTGTAATTACCAGATCAGTGTCAGGTGTAAATACCAGATCAGGGTCAGGTGTAATTACCAGATCAGTGTCAGGTGTAATTACCAGATCAGGGTCAGGTGTAATTACCAGATCAGTGTCAGGTGTAATTACCAGATCAGGGTCAGGTGTAATTACCAGATCAGTGTCAGGTGTAATTACCAGATCAGGGTCAGGTGTAATTACCAGATCAGTGTCAGGTGTAATTACCAGATCAGGGTCAGGTGTAATTACCAGATCAGGGTCAGGTGTAATTACCAGATCAGTGTCAGGTGTAATTACCAGATCAGTGTCAGGTGTAATTACCAGATCAAGGTCAGGTGTAATTACCAGATCAGTGTCAGGTGTAATTACCAGATCAGTGTCAGGTGTAATTACCAGATCAGGGTCAGGTGTAATTACCAGATCAGTGTCAGGTGTAATTACCCGATCAGGGTGGGTCAGGTGTAATTACCAGATCAGGGTCAGGTGTAATTACCAGATCAGTGTCAGGTGTAATTACCAGATCAGTGTCAGGTGTAATTACCAGATCAGTGTCAGGTGTAATTACCAGATCAGGTCAGTGTAATTACCAGATCAGGTCAGGTGTAATTACCAGATCAGTGTCAGGTGTAATTACCAGATCAGTGTCAGGTTTAATTACCAGATCAAGGTCAGGTGTAATTACCAGATCAGTGTCAGGTGTAATTACCAGATCAGTGTCAGGTGTAATTACCAGATCAGGGTCAGGTGTAATTACCAGATCAGTGTCAGGTGTAATTACCCGATCAGGGTGGGTCAGGTGTAATTACCAGATCAGGGTCAGGTGTAATTACCAGATCAGTGTCAGGTGTAATTACCAGATCAGTGTCAGGTGTAATTACCAGATCAGTGTCAGGTGTAATTACCAGATCAAGGTCAGGTGTAATTACCAGATCAGTGTCAGGTGTAATTACCAGATCAGTGTCAGGTGTAATTACCAGATCAGTGTCAGGTGTAATTACCAGATCAGTGCAAGGTGTAATTACCAGATCAGGGTCAGGTGTAATTACCAGATCAGTGTCTGGTGTAATTACCAAATCAGTGTAAGGTGCAATTAC
>NC_060912.1:12566157-12568657 GCF_014805685.1 Silurus meridionalis | reverse complement strand
CGCTTAGAAGAGACAGTGTGTTTTCTGATGAATCCAGGAGAAGAGACACAGCAACCCGAGCTTCAACACTGTTCACTACCACTCATATTAAAGAGGGTACACACACACACACACACACACACACACACACGGAATAAACACTAAACAGCTCTCTTAAGATAAAAAAAGACAGTATTGTACTGATTATTAAAAACTGAAAACTGAAAAAAAAAGATGATTGATGTGTGTGTGTGTGTGTGTGTGTGTGTGTGTGTGTGTGTGTGTGTGTGTAGCTGCTGTTAACTAGTGATGAGCTCCTGCAGGTGGCCAGTGTTCAGTGTGTGTGTGCTGTATTGAAACACTCCACTCAGTACTGCACCTCCTTCATACTTGACAATATACCAGGTGCCACACACACACACACACCCTTTCACTATGGTCCATACTGAATTAAAGCATTGAGTGTGTGTGTGTGTGTGTGTGTGTGTGTGTGTGTGTGACAGAGTTCATGTTTGAGCGTTTGAGCAGCAGTAATGACGTGCTCCTGTGGTGTGTGTACAACTGTGTGTTGCTGCTGTGTGAAGATTCACTCTTTTTCTCACAGTGCCACTCTGTTTACGGTGAGTGTATACACACACACACACACACACACACACACACACACACATCATGTATTCCTCTGCTATAACGTATCTCACCTGCTCACCTGTTCAAAGTGCAGGATGGATGTAATGCCATAAGCATGAGCTGATCAGAAATAATAATAGTAAAAACATTGCCTAGTAACACTGTGTGTGTGTGTGTGTGTGTGTGTGTGTGTGTGTGTGTGTGTGTGTGTGTGTGTGTGTGTGTGTGTGTGTGTGGGGGATTTAGGTATCGAGTCTCTGGTGCGCAGTCTGAAGGCATCACTGAAGCTGTCCAATTTGGAGGTGCCAAAACAGGGACTACAGCTGCTCACGGTTATACTGGAGAAGTAACACACACCCACACACACACTCAGACACACCAACACAGTCATAAGAATTAATGTAAATGAATACACAAAAATTCTGTCAAACAATGTTGTGTGTGTGTGTGTGTATCAGGCAACCAGCAGGTGTGCGTCTGTTTCCGATTCTTCCAGCATTTGTGGGTGTGGCTGAAGTGGTGACGGGGGGCTTGTCTTCACCGTGTCTCAGAGTAGCGACCCACGCAGCACGAGTAGCTACTGCACTGATGAAGTACACATATATGTGTGTGTGTGTTTGTGTGTGTGTGTGTGTTTGTGTGTGTGTATTTTTAAACTTTTTGTTGATGAGTACTGAGATGTTTTGTGCAAACAGGCATTTAAATGCACACTGTGATTATAAAAGTCTTTTCAAACATCAACTGAATCTAATCTAATATGAGGTGGTATTAAAAGGTTTTGAGACTATCTCTTAAACTTTATTTATCTACGCTCCAAGTGTTTTTCTGGAACGTGTCCTTGAGGTCTTTTTCTTTTTGAAGCATGTCAAACACCTTCTGCGATTCTAGCCGGATCTCCGTAATGGTGTCAAAACGCCAACCTTTGAGCTCCATCTCCATCTGTGGGAAGAGGGCGCAGTCTGCAGTAGTGAAATCTGGTAAATAGGGTTGGTGTGGAAATGAGATTGTGTTGTTTCCATTGAGAAAGTCACGTGTAAGGAGGAGCTCGGTGACACATGTGGTCAGAACAGCACCAGTCACACAGCTTCCGATGTAAAAAATGGGTTGCGAGGCCTTCTTTTGAGTGCCCTGACCCACCTGGCAAAGGTGGGATTGGGGCATCAGGAGCCACCACTGGAGGAGGGGGTAATGTCAGAGAACCACCAGCCACGCCTCCCTCCAAGGGTCACACTCTTACTCAGCCTCTCTCGCTGCTACTAATCACCTACACCTGTCCTACTCCTACATATCACCTACACCTGTTCCCCATTTACCTATCCCCTTTATAAGGTCCCCATTCCCCCCACTCACTGTCCGGTCTACCAGTTACGACCATAGATCACCCCAACGTCCTACCTCTCTTGTTCCCTGTGCGTCTATGCTTCCATGCTCCTGGCTACGCTTCCGAGGGAGCACTCAGTTAAGTGTACCATTTACTCAAGTCACATCTCAAACTCTAGTGTGTGTGTGTGTGTGTGTGTGTGTGTGTGTGTGTGTGTGTGTGTGTGTGTTTAGACCAATAAGAGACGTTCTATTTTCCTCCTGGTTTCTGACGCCTGGTCTATCCGTCACTGATACATGTTCATACACACATTTGTGTCTGTATTTACAATATTTTGATTGTGATAAAAATTTTCTTGACCATTAAATTTTCGGTGTGTGTGTTTGTGTGTGTGTGTAGGATGCATCATCAGTCTATGCCAGTTCATTACAGAGAATTAAAAAAGATTGTGGAGGCTTTGTCATGCAGATTCAGAGAGTTACCCACACGGGCCATCTCACAACGCAGAGTGAGTGAGTGTGTGTGTGTGTGTGTGAGAGAGAGAGAGAGATATTAATGTTAAATGTGATAGAA
>NC_060912.1:12523657-12561157 GCF_014805685.1 Silurus meridionalis | reverse complement strand
ACACAAGCATTGTACTGCTTTTCATCATTGTGTGTGTGCAGCGTGTACAGTGCGTCTGCTGAAGGCCGTGTTGGATGTAGACCTGTGCTCTGCTGTAGTGTGTGTGTCAGAGTGTATGGAGTTTCATCCTCTCAGCTACAGAGGAGCAATCAGCATCACCACAGCTCTGCAGAGCGTACTGCTGCAGGTACACACACACACACACACATTCTCTAATTGGGAAGAGAAGCTCAGCAGATAAAATGTTGACCTTCTAAACCACCAAGGTGTGTTCAGAAGACCCCTAACCCTCACCTGCCTAATGTATAAATAGGATCATTGTAAATCACTTTGGATATAGATGTCTTTCAAATGTACAAATACATGTATTGAATTACACAATATGTGCAGTTATTGTGTGTGTGTGTGTGTGTGTGTGTGTGTGTGTGTGTGTGTGTGTGTGTGTTTAGAAGCAGGAGATGCTTCTCGGTGTGTCGGTGAATTGTCTGAACTCACTCATAAACTTCCTGAACAGAGGCAGAGCAGCTATTGGTACAGATCTTTGTGTGTGTGTGTGTGTGTGTGTGTGTGTGTGTGTGTGTGTGTTACTTATTGTGTTTGTCACTTCAGGTTTACTGCATCACTCAGTGTGTGTGTGTGTGTGTGTGTGTGTGTGTGTGTGTGTGTGTGTAGTTCAGCATGTGGTGTGTCAGCCATGGAATCGTTTCTTGCTCCACTCTCTGCTAAACTCAGACGAAAATCTTACACTGCATCCAGCAACACTCTGCTTACTGACAGTGGTAACACACACACACACACACACACACACACACACACATATATGACCAAATTTAAGTAAGCAAATCAAAATTGGTTGAAATAAAAGACAATTTTGTGTGTGTGTGTGTGTGTGTGTGTGTGTGTGTGTGTGTGTGTGTTTAGCTGGTCCGTTGGTCCGGAGATGGAGTGCAGTGGGAGTCAGACCTTGTGTATGTGTGTGAAACAGCTGAGAAGAAAGGAGTGAAAGAGTTGCAGGAAAACACCATACACACACTGAAACAGCTGCTGACTGAGGTAAACACACACACACACACACACACACACACACACACACACACACACACACACACACAGACAAGTAAATTGGTTGGTTTCTCCTCTGCATCTCCATGGCAGCAGGATGAGAGTCAGTTCAGACTTTACTCGCACACAGGTTCCTGGGGCACACACACATAATTATGCATCATACACCCTCTTTCTCTCTCTCACACACACACACACACACACACACACACACACACACACACATATTTATACATTATACACACCTCTTCCACACACATCACATGTAGTGTAGATGAATGTTCTCCTCTGATCTCAGTGTCTGAGTGAACACAAACACTTATTCTATAAATAGATCACATTAAAGCAGTAATTTAACTACTCTGTGTGTGTGTGTGTGTGTGTGTGTGTGTGTGTGTGTGTGTGTGTGTGTGTGTGTGTGTCAGTGCAGTGAGTGCTCTCTGAGTGAGGAACTGAAACTGAGAGTGGAGAGTCTGTTAGACCATCTAGAATCCCTCACCCATCTGTGTCTTTCAGAGATCAGCACCGGGTGTTTACTGTATCCTACACACACACACACACACACACACACACACACACACACACACACACATACATAATCACTCACACACACATACACATACACACCAGTACATGGTCTTTTATTTGTCCTTAATTATGTATCAGTCGAGTGGGACGTTTATCCATCTGCCTCAATGACTTCACTGTCAATCACTAGATTTCTAACACACACACACACACACACACACTCACACTCACACACACACACAGTGTAGTAGTAAGTCAGTAGTCACTCAGTCAGTAGTAAATGAGTTTTGTGTGTCTTGTGGTAGATTGTTATTGTTTTAATAGAAAACATGGTGTTTTATTGTATTTTATTGAATTCAATATGGGTTTAGTAAATTAGATGACACACACACACACACACACACACACACACACACACACACACACCCATTGTTCAAATAACCTGTGTTTATTTAAATAAATAAATTCTGCATTTAAACCGTTTGCCTGATAAGTGGTTAATTATATATGTGTATATACTGTGTACACACACACACACACACACACACAATCCTCATTGATATTAAAAGGTTTAACATATAAAATGAGTTGGATGTGTTTTATATGGTGAGGATGTTCACTATGTAGTGCACTAGGTAGAGTTTTTTTTAGCTTCTTTACACTCTCGTAAAAATAAACCATTATCCCGTAATTTACCGCAGGAGGTCGCTGTCCATACCGCGTGAGCTAGGGATCTAGTGAAGTGTGTATGGAAGAGGGCTGTGTTTGCGTCCCTCAAATCCCGCCGTGTGGAAATGTGGAGCGCAGAACAGAGTGCAGTATATTACTATACTCATTATTAATGATCTGTGTGAAGAGTGCTGAGGAACCCCCTCTCTCGCTCTCTCTCTCTCTCCTCCTCCTCCTGCAGGAAGTGACGACACCAGAACGCCAGGGTCCAAACGCTGCGCTCTGATTGGTCGCCGGTAGGCAGCGCGTGGCAGCGGTGGAGTGGAGTGCAGTGCACGAGCCGGTGTGTATGTGGGTGTGTGCGCTAATAACGCGAAGTCATTTTATTTTACCAGCACACACACACACACACACACACACACATTACAGAGCGGTGTGATTTGTTGTGCCGGAACTGATCGCTGCTGCTTCCTGTTTCCTGTCTTCCTGAGTAACAGGTAAGAATGATACATCAGGCATCATCATCTACATCTCCTCTCATCCACTGCAGTCTCTTACTCCACTTCCGGTCTTCATCATAGAGCAATTAATTTAATTAGCATACAGGTTTATTGAGAGTGATCCACTCTGAGCGCGTGCTGAAGGAGAGGGGCATCAGTGAGGATCATCTGCCCGACAAGTCTGTGTGTGTGTGTGTGTGTGTGTGTGTGTGTGTGTGTGAACGAGTAAACTAGAACACGTGATTGAAGAGAGATTTGTAGTGTTCTCTCCCTCAGTACATGATCCTGTCATTAGTGTAAATATGAGCTTTGAACTGCTGTGGGAATAAAACCAAACCCATGCTGGTGTGACTTAATACCCCTGAGCTGCTGCAGAGTTTTATTCCTCTTACATTACAACAAATCAATCAAACCACACGCCTTCATCCAGAACCATTTACAGTGACCTCATTTATACACTGAGCAGGTGAGGGTTAGGGGCCTTGATCAGGGGCCCAGCAGTGGAACTTTACTGGTGGTGGTGGGATTTGAACTCATAACCTTCTGAACAAGTCCAACATCTCAACTACTCTGATACCTCCATCCCCCTGTAGTGCCCCCAATAATTCAGGTTTGTGTAGAGATTTGATCAGCAGTGGTGAGGTGGAGATGATCAGCAGTGGTGAGGTGGAGATGAGAACAGTGGTGAGGTGGAGATGATCAGCAGTGGTGAGGTGGAGATGATCAGCAGTGGTGAGGTGGAGATGATCAGCAGTGGTGAGGTGGAGATGATCTGAAGTGGTGAGGTGGAGATGAGAACAGTGGTGAGGTGGAGATGATCAGCAGTGGTGAGGTGGAGATGAGAACAGTGGTGAGGTGGAGATGATCTGAAGTGGTGAGGTGGAGATGAGAACAGTGGTGAGGTGGAGATGATCAGCAGTGGTGAGGTGGAGATGAGAACCGTGGTGAGGTGGAGATGAGAAAAGTGGTGAGGTGAAGATGAGAACAGTAGTGAGGTGGAGATGAGAACGGTAGTGATGTGGAGATGAAGATCAGCAGGTTCAGTGCGTGTGAAGTGTTCAGAATCAGTGTATCTCAGGGCCCTAAACACCAGAGGGCAGTGTGGCTTTTCCTGAAGGGCAGATGTATTGAATCATGTGCAGTTCTGAATGTTTGTGTATATAGTCATGTGACGCTTTGCACTGTGTGTGTGTGTGTGTGTGTTACAGGTAGGCCATGCAGAGTGTGTGTGCTGTGCTGCTGATTGCAGCGTTTGGTGCTGTGTGTTCCACAAACTCCAACACACACACCCCACGCCATGGACACGACACCAGCCTGGAGATCTGTATCCTCCTGTACACATACACGTGTGTTTGTGGGTGTGTGTGTGGGGGGTTGATGTGTGTGCGCGTGTGTGTGTGCGCGTGTGTGTGTGTGCGTGTGTGTGTGTGTGTGTGTTTTTCCTGAGTGTGTGTTAGATAAGCGTCTGTTTGAGGTGAAGAGGAAGGATCAGCTGAACGCACTGAAGAATCTGGTGGATCTAAACGATGTTAATCAGCAGTACAAAATCATTGACATCATGCTGAAGGGCCTCTTCAAGGTACGGCATTTCCACTCATCTTCTCGCGTCTCCACTCCTCTCCCCTCGTTCATACCTCTCCTCTCCTGTGGGTTGAGGTTCCGGGGGTGTGGTTTGGTGTTTGGGGACGTGGTTTAGGGTTTGGGGTGTGGTTTGGGGTTCTGGGTTGTGGTTCAGGTTCCGGGGTGTGGTTTAGGGTTTGGGGTGTGGTTTGGGGTTCTGGGGTGTGGTTCGGGTTCGGGGTGTGGTTTAGGGTTTGGGGTGTGGTTTAGGGTTTGGGGTTCCAGGGTGTGGTTTGTTGTTTGGGGGCATGGTTTAGGGTTTGGGGTGTGGTTTGGGGTTCTGGGTTGTGGTTCAGGTTCCGGGGTGTGGTTTAGGGTTTGGGGTGTGGTTTGGGGTTCTGGGGTGTGGTTTGGGGTTTGGGGTGTGGTTTAGGGTTTGGGGTTCCAGGGGTGTGGTTTGGGGGTGTCCGGGTTAATAGAAGTAAAGCATTCCGTTTCAACCGTCTCATATATCAGATTATTACTGTTGTGAGCACGAGAAGTTTCTGTTCTTACCTGTGTGTGTGTGTGTGTGTGTGTGTGTGTGTGTGTGTGTGTGTGTGTGTGTGTGGTACTAGAGGACTCAGAACTGTACTGGTAGCTGCTAATCTGCAGCCTGATGATCCTTTTCCACAGGATGATAAGATGAAAGAGGGTAAGTTTCACCATGTGTAATGGAGACATAAAGATCTCTGTGTCCCACTCAGAGCCTGTGTGTGTGTGTGTGTGTGTGTGTGTGTGTGTGTGTGTGTGTGTGTGTGTGTGTGTGTGTGTATACAGCGTACTCACATGTGTTGGAGAACACAGCGTTTTTTGGGGACGTGGCTCTGCGATTCCCGCGGATTGTCCATCATTACTACGACCATAACTCTGAGTGGGGGAAGACGCTGCGCTGGGGGCTGAGCTTCTGTAACCAGTCTGGAGTCTTCACTGAAGGGAATCACCAACAAGTTCTCACTCTGGTGTGTGTGTGTGAGTGAGTGTGTGTGTGAGTGTGAGTGTGAGTGTGTGTGTGTGTGTGTGTGTGTGTGTGTGTGTGTGAGTGTGTGTGTGAGTGTGTGTGAGTGAGTGTGTGTGTGAGTGTGTGTGTGTGTGTGTTTCGCAGTACGTTGTGGTGATGATGATGATGATGTAATCAGAAACATGAATGTTGAAGTAGTGTCTGAGATCTGGTGTGTGTGTGCAGATGTCTCAGGAGCTGGGAATCACAGAGAAATCTCCAGACTTCATTAACCCTTACCGTACTGAGAAAGATGATGTGAGAGACACACACACACACACACACACACACACACACACACACACACTTCATTAACCCTTACCGTACTGAGAAAGATGATGTGAGAGACACACACACACACACACTTCATTAACCTCACTGCATTGAGAAAGATGATGTGAGAGACACACACACACACACACACACACACACACACACACACACTTCATTAACCTCACTGTACTGAGAAAGATGTGAGAGACACACACACACACACACACACACACACACACACACTTCATTAACCCTTACCGTACTGAGAAAGATGATGTGAGACACACACACACACACACAAACCCATACTGTAGACAGATGATGTGATTAGTGAAGGATCCTGATGACCGATCCAGTCCAATCTCTCATTCCATCCGTCTCTCAGGTGCTCCACACTGCTGATGCCTTCCAGAAGATACTCCGTGAAGAGCAGAAGCGAAGGAGGAAGGAGGAGAAGAGGAAAGAGATCAGGAAAGGGCCGAGAATTTCCCGCTCTCGCTCTGAACTCTAACGCCCCCTGCTGGACCTCCACCCAGACACACAGTTAGAGAGTGATAGAGATCTGTGGTCAAAACTACATCAGGTGTTGGTGAAGGAGAGGAGCAAACAGGCAAACACACACTCACACAGAGAGAGAGAGAGACAGAGAGAGAGAGAGAGAGGGACAGAGTCAACTACATTTACAGTATGAGTGACGATTTATCAAAGTTTTATACAGTTTCACTTCAACAGTGATGGAGAATAAATCTCAAATAAATCTTATGAATAATGAATGTTCTAGAAGAACGTAAAGCAGAAGTAATGATGTGTATGAAAGTGAGGTGAACAGAGCTTCTCTTTAGAACGTTTGTGGATGCATGGTAGGACCTTCTATCTGCCCTGTGTTCCAGTCCTGTGTTTAACACTTCACCTTGTCCTCTAGAAGTGTCGGTCACTACATACACTCGCCTCGTCCCCACATTACACACTACACTTGTGCTGAAGACCACTCAGCTAGGGTGTGATGTTTACAGTATTGGAACACAGCCGTGCCAGCTCAGGGCAAGGTTACCTCCTTCAGTGGAGTACTGGCACGCTGCTTTTATACAGTGTGTGTGTGTGTGTGTGCGTGTGAGGTTAGTGGAGTTTCCTACCTTAATTAGACAGTTATTTAAAGATTTCATTGTGTGTGTGTGTGTGTGTGTGTGTGTGTGTGTGTGTGTGTGTGTGTGTGTGTGTGTTTTATCTCCTGGTGAGATCTGATATTCCAGTGGACACTGCAGCTCAGTGGTTGTGTGTGTAACTGCAGTGTCTCAGGCAGGATTCAGGTTCATGCAGACTTTATGTACCATGTGTTTAAATCCTCCATCATAACACCAGTGTGTGTGTTTATTATCATTACATCATCATCATCATCATCATCATCACATCCCAAGAACATGAAACAAATCAAATCAAATTTTCAATATATTGTACAATACATTTAAAACAATATATTAAATATTTACTACATTTGTACAGCTGTTTTAATTGTGTGTGTGTGTGTGTGTGTGTGTTGGTGGGTGGGTGGGTGTGTGTGTGACTCCATTATTTATTTAATTTAAAAGCAAATCTTATACATCCTTGAAATATAAAATATATTTAAAAAATGTACAAAAGAACTTGTGTGTTTTCATGGCACTTTATACTCTCAAATCTCTTATTTACTGTGATTAAAATGAAAAACGTGTTACAGAAGGAGCAACACTGCCACATTTATAGTACAGTTCTATAAATATATTCTAGTGAATGTGAGAATGTGAACTTCTCTTTAACTTCCTCTTATATGCTGCCATTCGCTTGAGGATGCTTCTGGATATCTTCTTTTGCACTGTTCCACTTTTTCCTTCAACTTCTGGTCCTGAATATCACTAATCACTTTCTCAACATCTCTATAGATTCTGTCTGTGTAGTGACCTGTTTTAGAGGAATAGGTCAAACAGTTCATCTAGCTAGCTGAGCTGGGTATCAGAAATCACAGGCGTGTTGATGATGGAGACGTGTCTACTGTCCCGCAGGATTCTGTGAGAGCTGCACTCTCTGGTTTGAGAGGTTAAATTAGCAGCAGACTGGAACACATTTCTTTCCAGGATAGTGGTTCCTGGTGCACTCTTCTCAACCCCAGTCTTTCCCAGGAGCACCAGCCTCAAGTGAGGAACTTTTTACCACGTCACCTTCACATCTCCTCTGCAACTGAAACTAGGCAGAATACAGATTTTACGTTCATGTCATGTAAATGTGTTCATGACAGAATAGTGAGTATACTGGAGTAAACATTTATCCCATTTAGATAACATGCACAAGAAGAGGTTAATGGCTTTGAGTG
This sequence comes from Silurus meridionalis, assembly GCF_014805685.1. Lineage (NCBI taxonomy): Eukaryota > Metazoa > Chordata > Actinopteri > Siluriformes > Siluridae > Silurus > Silurus meridionalis. Next base: position 12,553,182 of record NC_060912.1, on the reverse strand, counting down.
AATGTTTACAGTCAGCATTTCTGTACAATCAGAAGTCCTGCAGAAAAGACCAGCAGCCTGATATCACAGTTACATTCAGAAAGGGACCAAATTACATCAACCTAAACTAATGATGTTTCTACTGAAGATCACCACAGAGGCACTCAGTAAAATACTACAGATATAATGCACAGAATGATCTCTGCCCCTTAGTACCTGAGAGACCTTTTGGTGTTGTGATCTAAGTCACACAGTAATGGAGCAGCTATAAAGTCTGAGGTGAAATCATGCTTGTGAACTTTATGTCCCAGAATGTCTGCGCTAGATTTTGAAAATGTTCTAAGTTTTTATTCAGTTCTTAAGTTAAGAATGTGGAGAATTTCACTCGGATTGTGGTGTTAATGTTTTTACCCATTAGTGAAGAATGATTTATTATTAATGACTTTTCAAGTCAGCAGAAAGTAATCTGATGTGTCTTCTGTCATCTTCACATTGCAGCTACAGAATCAAATATATGTTTACTTCATGTCATTTGTGTTACATCACATTTAAATGATGTTCAAGAAACATCAAATAACAGCAAAATATATGATGAAAACTTCAGTATAAAATAAATTAAAATAAATTACATGTGAAACTTGTCTCCATTATTCTACACTGCAGTCATTATATCTGTCCTGTGATCATCAATCACCATCTGGTTTGAAGCAGAAACAAAACAGGACAGAAACAGACTGCAGCAAACAGTTAAAACAGCAGAAAACATCATTGGTGCTCCCGTGCCCACTCTCCAGGACCTGTACCAAACAAGAACCAGAAACCAGGCAGGAAAAATCACTACTGTGCACTCACACATTTTATTTACATCACTGATCTGTATCATAGAATCTGTAACTCTATTTAACACTCATACTGTCCATATTGTCTCACATTGTCTTTATTGTCTTGTGCAGTCTGTCTTGTCTTGTGTGTTTTGTATGGTAGAGTCCAAGCTGAATGTACAGTGTTTTTATGTCTGTACTTTTGAGATTCACTAACAGCTGGAACCAAATTCCTTGTGTGTGTCAACACACCTGGTCAAAATCCTGATTCTGATTCTGATTGCTGCTCAGCATGTGCTTAATTGTATCCAGGAGGTCAGAGATTTGTGTCTGCACTGTGTTTGTGTTACTGAAGACATGGATTTTATAACCACATCCTTCAACAAAAACACTTCAGCCCACTTTCTTCATTCCTCTCTACAAACATGACAATCACCTCGTCCTCCTCCAGCTCATATCCTTGTGTGAAGAGCACTGTGGTAAACTCCTGGATGTCTGGATTGAATAATTCTTTAACAAACTCCAGCATCTCTTCCTCATTCTGTAGCTCTTCTCCAACAGGAACACAAGCAGAGCAGCATGAAGACCAGACTGGCAGCAGCTTATCTTTCTCCTGTTGGAGCTCATCTTCAGTGACATCTGGATGCAGCAGGTTTGGAGTATAATTCACACACACTTTCCTTCCTCAAAGATGGCAGGTGTGTGCTTGACATGTTTTAGTTACTTCCCCTCTGTAGCGTTTGGATTGATGAACACTTTTCCCCCAAGTATTGTGTTTCCTGTGGAGCTTTCCCCAGATCCACTTCTCCCCCACCCCAAGATCTGGACAATAGATTCACCTGAAGAATAAGTGGGAGAGGGGCCACCAGAAGAGACAGGAAAAATGCAGTGTTAATAATAAATAACCATTTATATATTGTCACGATATTTGTGTAAATGATCCAAGATTTTTATTATTGATATTTATTATTGTATTCTTTTCTTCTCCTAGGTTTTCATTTACATCTTTTTTCAGCTTTTTTATATATCACCAGCACACCATGACAACTTTCTCATACATGCAACCCCATAATAACTGGCAATAAAGATGCTCCTGATTCTGATGTCCTGATGAGAATGATTTAATCAGGAATTATTCAGTTGATGGTTTGTGGTGGTGTGATTGTTTGTGTATTGGTTGGTATTATGAAGAATAACAGCAGGACTGAGGTGTTTTCCAGCTGCAGGACTGACGGTTGGTCAGATTCAGGGACAGATTCAGTCACGTGCGTCATGAAGACGTGTTTCAACACACCACAAGATGGCGGACAGGGATCAGGCAGGGTGAGAGTGTGCGTGTGCGCATGCGCGTGATGAGGCTGGTGGATCAGTGTGTTGATCAGGGAGCAGGATCAGGATCAGGTTGAGGATCATGTCTCTTCTCTGTACACCAGGTAATAAACAGCAGGTCATTACAGCGTCTACACGATCACATGGATGAAGATGGAAATAATCGCGGTGATTTAGCTGCATTTATTTCGTGTTTTTTGCTGAAATATGAAACTTTGGCTGTGTGATAAAGAGGAATATATTTTAAAGTTGCATGAACATATTGATATATTTGTGTTTTGACTTGTGTTTGTGTCGGATATAAACTTTTTTTCCCCCATTCTGACCGGGTTGTGTTTCTGCTCTGTGATTGGTTAACGCTGCTGTCTGACACGCCCGATTGACCAATCGCAGCGCGGGGTGGGCGGGGTTTATCAGTATCTGGGTGAGGGGGAAAACGAAAGTATGGAAGTCCTGAGAAACAGAGCATTCTATATGTTCTTTCTTGTTTTCTTCTTATCACGACATAAACATCATTTCCTCGTGATCAGTCCTTAATTTCTGTGTGTATTTCACATGAGAGCAGTTCCACAGGGATAATTACATGAACTGTTTGTGTGGAGAAAGTTAAGTCGTGATCACGAGATAATCCATGGCCTCTGAGGATATTGTGTAGAAAATATCTAAAATATATTGAATGTGTTTAAATGTATTTCTGTGTCTGAATCTTCAACTCGGACTCATTAAAGTCACACTGAGAGTCAGAGTTTATCTCACAGTACTTTGTTCCTCTTGTAGTCGCTCATCTTATCCTACATTATAATTAGAATGATTTCTCTGTTTTTCTCAGAGACGAGCGGTGAGAAACGTGAGGAGAACCTCGGAGATGAACCTGAACTCAGACTCGTGCTCATCGGCCGGACAGGCTCCGGAAAAAGCGCAACAGGAAACACCATCCTGGGACGGCGTCACTTCCTGTCTGAGCTGAGAGCCAGCTCTGTGACGCAGGTGTGTGAGCAGGGAAGTGCTGAGGTAGCTGAGGATGAGATTTATAAACACACCAAGGTGTTGGTGGTGGACATGCCAGGATTTGGAGACACTCGCTCAGATCCTGATCAGGTTCACACAGAGATCGCCAGGTGTGTGGCGCTGAGTGCTCCCGGTCCTCACGCCTTCCTGCTGGTCATTCAGCTGGGACGCTACACAGAAGATGAAGACCGAGCTGCTCAGGAGATGCTGCGAGTGTTCGGCGAGGCTGCTCTACAGCGCCACACGGTGATCGTGTTTACCCGCGGTGACGATTTGGAAGAAAGTGGCAGTGATGTGGAGTTGTTTCTGGGTCCTGATGCTCCAAAAGCTTTGAGATCTTTACTGGAAACTTGTGAAAGAAGATACCATGTCCTGAACAACAGGAACCTGGAGAACAGGAAGCAGGTGAAGGAGTTGCTCAGAAAAGTGGAACAGATGGTGGAGGAGAATGGAGGGCAGTGCTACACCAGCGCAATGTTCCAGGAGGCAGAGCTTGCTATCCGTGAAGAACAGGAGAGGCTGATGAGCCAGGGGGCTGCAAACGTGGAACGAGCCAAGAGGAGGAAGAAAGACTGTGAGGAGGAACCAGAGGAGATGTGGGTAGAGGAGAGATCAGCTGAGAGGTGGTGGTTGCTGATGGAAGGATTTAGGAAATGGAAAGATAGTAGGAGGAGAAGAAGAAAGGGTGGGCTGGAGTCTCTCCGCACTGAAGCAGCACTCTCACCAAAGGTTCTAGAGAGGGTGAAAATCTTAGTGGCAGCAGGAGCTACGGGATTTGCGGTGGGGGCAGTGTGTGGCGCTGTTGCCCCTTTTGCTTTTGCAGTAGGAGCCTCTGTGGTGAGTAGTTCCATAGGTATCACTGCAGGTGTGGCTGGAAATACAGCTGTAGCTGTTGGAGCAGCGATGGGTGGGGTGGTGGGTGGTGCTAATGGGGTTTTAGTTGGAGTAGAAGCATCAGCACCTGGGGAGGCAGCACTTGAAACTCTGGAGCAGGTAGGTGTGATGGGGGTCACAGTGGTGGGTGGGGCTGCGGTGTTGGGGGTGGGGGCAGGGCTTGTAGGGGCTGGGCTTGAGGCTGGTGCTGCTATAACCGGAGCTGAAACAGCAGCAGCAGCAGGAGCAGGAGCTGCACCACAGGCACTAGGGGGAGCTGTAGTTGAGGCTAGCAGTGGTCTAACAGCAGAAACCAGCGGACGCATTTTAACTGCAGTGTCGGCGATCGGAAGAGTCGCAGCTGGAGCCGTGCTGGCTGGAGGACTGGTGGTGAAGGTGGTGAAGGAGAAAGTTCGCTCGGCGACTGAATGCACAGAGAGAAAGTCGTATGAGATTTACTGGAATAAGCAGTAGGCGGAGCTACACAGGCTGGTGATGTGTGTTATTGCAGTACTGGCATAAGCTTTCATTACTGTAGTGCCATCTTATTACATGCTAGTATCTTCTCAGCGCAGATAAACACCCTGTATTGGTTTTGGGCTTTTTCATAGTCAAGATAGCTACTTAGCGTACACCGCTAGCATATAAACTAACTCGAGATCCTGAAGGAGTTCAGCCTCCAGCACGGGTTCACACGCTCAGGCAGAACTGGTGAAAACAGTTAGATCACCTTCTCCCAGGATCACACACTCGACCCTCACTCAGAAGGAAACAGTTTTCACCATCACCTTGATAATCTATTTTCTGTCCACAACATGCTGTAAGTGAAGCTGAATTGATCAGAACATGATCTGAAATGTGATTAATATTCAGATTATTACTTTAATTTACACAGAAATTGTAGAATAAATTGAAGGAGACGTGGAAATGCCCTTAATGTTTATTGATTTGACGATTATCGAATATTTTACAAATATAAGTACATTAAGTGCATTTCCACGTCTCCTTCAATTTATTCTACAATTTCTGTGTAAATTAAAGTAATAATATTAATATTAATATGAATGAAAAATCTTTTGTACTTTTCTGAGCCACAGTTGAATGCAGTCTGTTCATCCCAGTGTTTTATTTTATAGTTTTAATGGAGGATTAAACTTCTCCCAGTGCATCACATCAACATAAAGGAAAAATGATGCTTTGCTTGAACCATGTGCCTTCAATAAACCACTGGAAATAAAAAGTTATCAGTGTATTGTGTTTTACACGTTCATCACTTTCACATCTGCCCACTGCTGCATCCTTCACACAGCTGAACATGAGTGATGATGATATCAGTCTGGGAGATGAATGTTCCCCTGAGTCACACCACTTCTGCCCCAAATAACACATCTTACACAAGGTTCACATTTGCTCCAGATTCCAGATGTTTAGCATTAGTTCACTTCTAACCCAGCAGAACTCCACTGTATTTATCAGCACATCGCTGCTCTTTCTGAACTTCTACTGCAGATGTTTAGAAGGTATTGATTTCTATAACAGCAGCTCTGACATTAGTGCAGGTTTATATTCACGCATCCTCCAGCACTCATACAGCAAAACCTCTACGTCAAATATATCATTATTTAGAAGTTTAATTCAGTGAGGAGTTTTTGTTGAAATGAGTTGATCACATCTGCACGTGTTGTATCATGTAAAGTGGACTGTTCGCTCATCAGAGATATAAGACGTGTGTTGGTTTTATATGAGAGTGGAATGTGTGATCCTACACCACCATTATCTCTACTGGTGTTCAGAAAAGGGAACCCAAGTGGAAAAGCAGGTCAGAAGGAAATGAGGCAGGAAGTGACTGATGTGTGAACGTGTGAACAGACACTGTGTTCTGCAGACTCTTCAATTCTATTTAGATTTATTTGCGGTTGGTTCCCTTGAGGGACTTTCTGACAGCCTGGGAAAGGCTCCAGCGGTGTCTCAGTGGGTCCTGTGTATTATACAGAGGGGCTACTCGATTCAGTTCGGGTCATCTCTTCCACAGTTCAACAGGATGTGTCTCTGGCCTTGGGACAGGAGGTGCTCTCCTGAGGAAAGGGACCATCGAGGTGGTTCCCCTCTTGGGTGGAAAGTCAGGCTACAGCACGTACTTCACTGTTCTGAAGAAGGATGGCGGGTTGCATCTGCTCCTGGATCTCTGCTCCTTAAACCACTCACTCGTTCTTCATCAATGCAAATGTATGAAGACGAAACAGAATTTTTCTGTTTTTAAAAGAGATTTTACTCATAATTACACTGGAATATATAAAAAGTAAAAAGGCCTCGAAACTTGTTGCAATAATAAGAGAACTTGATTTATTTAAAGAGGAATGAAAAGACCCCTAACTTTACACCCCTTTATTTCTTCTTCTTCTCTGTTTCTTTGCTTTCTGCAATATTTGTAGTTATTGTACTTATATTGTAGATGTACATTTATTTGTTTCTTTATTTGCATTTATTAGTGCATTTGTATATGTAAATACTGCTGAATATGTTCAATAAAAAATTAATTAATTAATTAAACCCACACACTGAGAGAACATTTCCGCTTACTGAATATCCACTTCCGGTTATCGGTGCTTTTTAATATGTCCGGCTAGAAACATGCGCTTTAACGCAACATCCTCCTACAGTTACAGTCATATCTGTCTTTTTATCCTTTATAGAAATAAAAGAACCATAAAAAAAGCTTTCATTCATTATAGAACAGTTTAATATTTGATTGTTTGCTGAAATGTTTTATGTATGAGATTTAATAAATTAGGAAGAAATGTAAATTTATTTTTAACTAGAAATCAATAGCACTGTTTTTGTTCTGAATATTTAAATAGTCGATTAATTTTGATTGGTTAAAGCACATCATGTGATTGAGGTTAAAGGTCATGGCAGATGTTTTAGTTTTTATTTCACAACAGCACTGATGCAGCAGATGTCCTGATTACAAAAAAGCTTTATTTTTATTTTATGCCAAAGACCGTCTTTTATTAGTTTATTAGTTTATTTAATTTAATCTGTTAATTAAAATAAGTTTCATGTAATTAGAAACATTTGTTGTGATCAGGATTGTTTGTATCTCTTATTAATGCCTGGTTGTGTTTTTCTGTTTTAAAAATCACGTTTACTGATGTGTGTGTTTGTAAGTGTAAGGATCAGATGAATGATGGAATAAATAGGTAATAAAAGTGAAGATGTGGAGCAGTGAGAGATTTGGTGTGAATGATGTTCTGGGTGAAGTGAGAGTGTGAGCAGCAGGGGGCGCTCTTCTTCCTGAACACACGCATGAGGAAGTGTGTAGTGATGTGGACCGAGAATCTACCTGGAGAATAAACTGCGTTTAACTAACAGACAATGTCGCTTTCAGGTAGTGGAAAAAAATATTACCTGCTTTTTATAAAACAAAAACTCTGTGTGTGTGTGTGTGTGTGTGTGTGTGTGTGTGTGTGTGTGTGTGTGTGTGTGTTTTATATGAAATCTATTCAATGCTCCAGTTTTAGTTTCGGTTTGTTTCGCGACTGCAGGAGAAATAACAGGAGGTTTAAGTGTAAGATTTGTGTGACTGTGGATCAGAATGTGTGTGTGTGTGTGTGTGTGTGTGTGTGTGTGTGTGTGTGTGTGTGTGTGTGTATTAATGATCATTGAGAAAATTACAGACTGAAATCAGCACCTGATACACTGCTGTTATAAATCACTGTAGTTTTAAACACTGGAATTGGATGAAGTCAGGTGACTTTTAGTGCTGTTTCACAGTGAAACCAAACAACATTCTCCTGGACCAGGTGCTACACAAAATTACACAAAATAACACAAAACTACACAAAATTACACAAAATTACACAAAATAACACAAAACTACACAAAATTACACAAAACTAACTTAAACATACAGAACTACATAAAGTTCACACCACAACACAACAGTAATAACAAGAATAACAATAAAACAGTAACAGTGCTGCACTGAACACACACACACACACACACACACACACACACACACACACACACACAGTGAAGGAAAAGCAGTCAACATCTCTGGGAACTCCTGAAGATTGTTAGAACCCATTCCAGGTGATGATCTCCTGAGGCTGACTGAGAGAATACCAAGAGTGTGTGAAGCTTCATCAAAACTAAAAGGAGCGACTTTAAAGAATCTAAAAATATAAAACATTTTCTGTGTTTATTAACATTCCATATTTATTCTCTCAGAAATTATAAATTCACTCTTCAATATTAATGTACAACAACAACAACAACAACAACAACAAAGACAAAACATTGAATAAGAGGGTGTGCAAACAAACTGCTGTGTGTGTGTGTGTGTGTGTGTGTGTTTGTGTGTGTGTGTGTGTGTGTGTGTTGTGTTTGTGTGTGTGTGTGTGTGTGTGTGTGTGTGTGTGTGTGTGTGTGTGTTTGTTTGTGTTTGTGTGTGTGTGTGTGTGTGTGTGTGTGTGTGTGTGTGTGTGTGTGTGTACAGAACTTTATAGTGTTTATTTCTGCAGTGGGAAAGCAGGAGAAAGAAGAGGAGAAACCATCAGGACGACAAAGTCCTGATGTAGACCGTCCAAACAGTAAGAACACACACACACACACACACACACACACACACACACCACACACACACACACACAAACACACATTTTAATAGAGATTTTGCATTGACAGAATACATGGATATTGATAAAGTTGGAGATGTTATCAGGTGTCTTCATGTGTGAGTTTGAGGTGCAGGTGAAATCTGTTTGGATGGAAACATGTGAACTGTTACATTTAAACCCACTTAAATAAAATTTTACTGTAAAGTGAAGTAAACATTCTCACCAGAACATCATTCAGTATCTACTGCAGTCTTTTTGCCCCCGAAATAAACCACATTCAGAAATCAGCTAATAAAAGACCCCCCTGTAATTCAGTAACACAAAGAGCCGTCTTTACACACCAGATACACACCAATACGACCCTCACACACTGTGACCATTTACTGTAGAATCTCAGCTCATTTCTAACTGTAGTGTGTGTGTGTGTGTGTGTGTGTGTGTGTGTGTGTGTGTGTGTGTGTGTGTGCAGTTTATTGTACTCTGTGCTTCTGTAAGTTTCTGTGCTGGTTTAATCCACTGTACCTTCTCTGTGATGAAGGAAACACAGGGTTTGTGTCTGGACTGCAGCCAAACCTGATTCTCTTTTTAAATTTAAACAACTTATTCTTCTCCTTCTTCATCTTCTTCTTCTTCTTCTTCTTCTTCTTCTTCTTCTTCGTCTTTCGGCTGCTCCCATTAGGGGGCGCCACAGCAGATTATTCGTCTCCATACCCCCCTGTCCTCTACATCTGCCTCTTTCACACCAACTACCTGCATGTCTTCCCTCACCACATCCATAAACCTCCTCCTTGGTCTTCCTCTTTTCCTCCTTCCTGGTGTCTCCATCCTCAGCATTCTCCTACTGATATACCCCATGTCCCTCCTCTGCACATGTCCAAACCATCTCAATCACACCTCCCTCACCTTGTCTCCAAAACGTCCTACATGCGCTGTCCTCTAATAAACTCATTTCTAATCCTGTCCATCGTCACTCCCAACAAACATCTCAACATCTTCAGCTCTGCTACCTCCAGCTCCACCTCCTGTCTTTTACTCAATGCCACTGTCTCTAATCCATACAACATCTCAGGTCTCACCACAGTCCTATAAACTTTCCCTTTTACTCTCACAGATACTCTTCTATCACAAATCACTCCTGCTATCACTCTTCTTCACCCACTCCACCCTGCATGCATCTGTGGTGCTCTTCCTGCAGGTCTGCACATCTCCCTTTTTCTTAAAGATCAGTACCAGCACACTCCTTCTCCATTCCTCAGGCATCTTCTCACCTTCCAAATCCTGTTGAATAATCTGGTTAAAAACTCCACTGCATCTCTCCTAAACATCTCCATGCTTCTACTGGTATGTCATCTGGTCCAACTGACTTTCCACTCTTCATCCTCTTAATCACTGCTCTCACTTCCTCCTTAATAATCCTATCCACTTCCTGCTTCGCATCTCCACACCATCCAACATCAGTTCCCTCTCTCCCTTTACCAGTCATAGTACCAACATTTAAAGTACCAACCAGAACCTCCACTCTCCTCCACTTCTCCTTTCCCTGCTGTCTCTGTAGATGTCTTCCTCCTCTCCTTCTCCTCCTTCAGACAACAGCAGCACAATTTCCACCAGTACCCTGTTGTTAATGATACCTGTGGTGGTTGTTGGTAAACCGGGCCTCGACCGATCCAGTGTGAAGTTCTGATTCCTGATCCGTATATTATATTTGGCAGATGATTTACACTGGATCTCCTTCATACCACAAACCTCCACATTTATCCAGGGCTGAGACACTGAGGGTCTCCTGACCTGAGCGACACTAATGACTGGATTAAACATGAAACAAAATATCAACTGCTTTATATATAAACATATATTAATAATGTGTGTGTGTGTGTGTGTGTGTGTGTGTGTGTGTGTGTGTGTGTGTGTGTGTTTGTGTGTGTGTGTGTAGATTCAAATCTTTTCTGTGGTCATGTGAGAGATCTGATAATCACACTGTAGCTCTTGGAAGGATCCTGTTACTGTGTGTGATTGTTTCTTCTCCAGTGTTCACAGTGAGGATGGTGCTGGTGGGAAAAACCGGAGCTGGTAAAAGTTCCTCAGGAAACACTATACTGGGCAGGAAAGCCTTCGGAGCTGTACAGAGTGGATCATCTGTAACTAAAGAGTGCTGGAAGGAGACTGGAGAAGTGGCTGGGAGGGAGATGGTGCTGGTGGACACTCCTGGACTGTTTGACACACAACTTTCTGAGACAGAACTGACACATGAGATCAGTAAGTGCATTAACATGACAGCTCCTGGACCCCATGCCATCATCCTGGTCATTCAGCTTGGTCCCTTCACTGAGGAGGAACATCTCGCAGTGGAGAAGATCAGAGCACTTTTTAATGAAGGAGCAGATAAACACACCTTGGTCCTGTTTACTCATGGTGATGATCTCAGCTGCACAATTGAGGAGTATCTCAGTACAGCCAACCAGCCCCTCAAAGATCTGATCCACAGATGTGGACAAAGATACCATGTGTTTAACAATAAAGCAGTGCAGAACCGCATGCAGGTTCTAGAGTTCTTAAAGAAAGTAGATGAGATGATTTCAGCAAATAATAATGAGTTCTACACCAGTAAGATGTACAGGGATGCGGAGGAGATGCTGATGATGAGAGAAAATGAGCTGAGGAAGTTCTATGAGCAGAAACTCCACGAGCAACAAATGGAACTGAAGGCCAAGTTTGAGGAAGAAAAGAGGAAACTGCAGGAGAACATTGATGCCTTACATGAATCTGATCGAGAAAAGGAGAAGAAAATCAAAGATCTGCAGTATCAGGTCAACTGGAGCAGGAAAGTTCTGTTTGAATACAGGAGATATTATGAAGACCGACTGAATGCAGTGAGACAGGAAGCAGAAGAAACTCAGACGTATAAGGAAGAGCTGAAGATCATCATAACAGCGATCAAAAGCTGAAACATAAAATAATCAGCTTTTTATTTTCTATTACAATATAAATAAATAAATTCAGTGTGAAAGTAAATCTTTTATAAAGTGAAACCTACACGTTAAAAATCTCAGCTTCACCTGGTATCTGTCTCAGACTCAGACTCAGAATCAGACTCAGAATCAGACTCAGAATCAGACTCAGACTCAGACTCAGACTCAGTCAGTGAGTTATTGTGATCATTCAGAGCTGTGATGGTGACCAGAGTGAAGGTGGTGGACAGTGGAGAGTGTTAGAGTGAGGATGAGGATGAGGATGAGGATGAGGAGCTCATCATGAACATGACTGTAGTTATTACACACTGCTTCTGCTGGTGGTCTCAGTAACCAGTTACTCATTATCTGTGAGTGAATGTATTGTTTTTAGCCTCTTCTGTGTGAACATTAAAAGTGATTTATGAACATTAACTGCTTGTTGTTTTATTTTTTAGCAAATTGATTCTTATATTCTGACATTTCCTGCTTTTGAAAACAGATGTTGACAGTTTTTCATAAGTAGAACAGATGTGAAAAATTCTGTTAGTCAGAAAAAGATTCTTTTTTTATGAAACAACTGATAGATTTGCATGTGATACAAAACGAACACACAATAAAGATTTGATCTGATTGCTCTCATATTAACCTAATGTTAGATTTTCATCATGACAGAACAAAACACGTGATCAACGATGCCCGTGGTGTCTTTTCTGATCAGGGAAGAATCACAGCACACAGAATGGAGCAATGTTCTTCTTCAGTTTATTGCAGATAACAGACAAGTAAATATACACTGAAAAAAACCTGACTTAAAGCTGTTCCTGATTGGGTAAGAAGACATAGCAACTGGAGATGTGTGAGTCCAGATAAAGACTTTCTGTATACCTTACATACTCACATCGGAAAGATCCTATAGACATTAAACAGATAACATATAAATGTGTTTAGAGAACCAGTGTGAGAACCATCTTAACATCTTAACAATGGCACTTTAATTCATTTCTGATTTACTGCCTCACACCATCACAGGATGTTCTTCCTGGGAACAGGATCACAAGAATCAATCTGAAAACAAAGTAGTGTTCAACACTCGTGAACAGATTCTTAATCTTCTCAAAAAAAGCTTTACTCAGCAGTTATGTCATGTTCTCCAAGACGTTGAGAATTTTAAGAACACAAAAGAACAATATATGAACTGATAAATAAACACTAAGCGTTACTGGCCTCAGGAGGGTCACCTACAACCTCTACAGGAGCATCGTCAATATAAGTAAGTGTTCCTACCCACAATTCACTCCTCAAGTGAGACTGAAACTTCCCTTCATTACTCACCTGATAGAACTAATAATCACTGACCAACATTCAACAATCAACTGAGTAAAGAAGATATACAAAGTCAGAATCCTACCTTACCAGCAGAGAGAAGATTCTGTTCATAACGAGAAGAGTGATGGAGCTTCAGACACACCTTTATCTTTTACACGTTTGTCTGAATTGGGCTCCTGAGAGTTTAGACCTTTTTGTCATCTATAAGTTTTAATTTGAGTTCAGTTCTCCTTATTGACGTGACGTCACTCAACCTTTCTGAGTGTATGAGTGAAGGAACTTCTCCAGTGGTCTGTGCAGACTCCGAGTCACGACCAGGTTCATTCACCATCACATAATAAAGTCATTAATGTGACTGTGAAAATGAGCAGCAAAAAAAAGAATATATTAAAATTAAGATTTTATTTGGAAGCTCCGTGATGAAAACGTGAAAAAGTGACTTAAGTACAGAATTACATTTATTTTATTACTGTTCACTGCAGATTAGACAGTGTTTATACACACAGCCCTTAAAGACTCACTGAAAAGAGTCGGCTCACTGAACCGATTCTTTAGAGAACGACACAGCGTTACTCGGCACTGAGAAACCGAAAGCTTCATTTCATCAAGAAAACTCGACCTTCAGACACGAACAGACTTTCTGTTTAATCTCTTTTCACCAGGTAAGAGCTAATAAACCTCTTTATGATGGATTTTACACTGTAATGTACATTAATATTAAATCATCAAACACTCCGAGACTTCAGCTTCAGTAGAGAAGAAACCGGAAGAAGCATTTTACACACACACACACACACACACACACACACAGTTGAAGATCAGCTTTATGGGCGGTTTTATTGGTGTTTAGCAGCAGAAGCTAACCAGCGCCATGACTCCTACAGTAACAGTGTTTTTAGGTGTTTTATTCAGAAATCTGTTTCTGTTTAACTCTTATATAAAGAACGTGCTGTAATTACTGCTGTAAACAGTGATAAGAGTGTGAGGATGATGAAGGTCCTCCTTCATCAGCTATCAGCAGTACAGGTGTAAGTGATAGAAGTGTTTACTTCAGTACAGATTCTGTGTCTGTTACACTCAATTATATCCACACTTATTCTCTCTCTAATCCACAGATCATTACAGCTTCTGCTTTAGGACACGTCCCAAACCACACACTACTGCACTGGTGTCTACACTGGGCTACTTCCTGTTTAGTGTGCACTATGTGATTTTAGACACAGCCTGGAATTCCCCTTGACAATAATGAAGCTGCAGTACCGTTCATCACCTAAAGAGGGCGTCTACATACTAGACTTTTAAATATACAGCAAATTATATTTGGACTCATGAAAGAAAGAACAACCACAGAACCTAACAAAAACATTCAATGAGTGTAAGAGACGGCGTTATACAGACATCAGAAAATGAGAAGTCTACAGAGTGAAGATGAGTCGTACCCATGGGAGGTCATCACCAAACTTGAATTTCATCTTGTTTGGAAAAGCAGGTTCAGGAAAAAGTGCAGCAGGAAACACCATATTAGGGAGAAAAGCTTTCACCTCTAGGAGAAGTCCCACCTCTGTTACTCGAGATGTTCAAAGTGAAGAAGGCACAGTTTGTGGACTCTCAGTGTCTGTTTATGACACTCCAGGGTTCTGTAACACTGAGCTGAGTGATGATCAGATCAGACAGAAATGTCAGAGTGTCCTCACCTCGTGTGAGTCAGAATCAGACTTCTGCACGTATCTCCTAGTCATCAGGGCAGAGAGGTTCACTAAGGAACAGCAGAAAGCTGTGCAGGAGATCGAGTCACTGTTAGAACCATGTCAGATGGAAAAGACCTGGATCCTCTTCACTGGAGGAGATGATCTAGAGGACGAGGAGCAGACCATAGAGGAGTTTATCAGGGATACAGAACCTCTGAAGGAGCTGGTGCAGCGATACAACAACAGATACCACGTCTTCAACAACAAGATACACAATAATAACAAGCAGGTTGAAGACCTTCTGGTCAAAGTTTCCAAGAACATCTTACACTCTGGTGAGTTTTTCTTCTTCTAAATTCTATTATTTCTGGTAAACACTGTTTACTTCATCATCCTACTGCTTCACTTCACTATTCTCCAACATTTTATACTTTTATTTATTTTCACTCTAAACTTTTCATTTTCCCCCAAACAGCATCACATCTGAGCAGAAGAAAGACAGAAACTCCACCAGTGAGCAGCAGCAGCAGTTCTGAGAGGAGGATTGTGCTGTTGGGGAAAACTGGAGCTGGAAAGAGTGCAACAGGAAACACCATCCTGGGGGAGAAATGTTTCAAATCTAAATTCAGTCTGAATTCAGTCACCAGTAGGAGTGAAGTTCACCAGGGTCGTGTTGGAGACAATGATGTGTGTGTGGTTGATACTCCAGGTCTCTTTGACACTTCTGCTGATCTTGATGTGATAGCTGAGGAGATAGTGAGGAGTATTGATATGTCCAGTCCAGGTCCTCATGCTTTCCTCATTGTTCTGCAGTTGGGCAGATTCACAGATCAGGAAATGCAAATTATTGAGAACATTGAAATGATCTATGGAGAAGAAGTGAGGAAATATGCAATGGTTCTTTTCACCCATGGAGACCAAATACAGGGAGAAAACATAAAGGATCTGATTAAAGAGAATAAGAGTTTATATAGACTAGTGCAGCAGTGTGTGTGGGGGGGGGGTATCACGTGTTTAATAATAAAGATAAAAAGAACAGAGAGCAGGTCAGTGAGCTACTGCAGAAGATCAACAACATGGTGGAGAAGAACGGAGGAAGCTGCTACTCCAATCAGATGTTTGAGGAAGCAGCACAATTCAGAAAGGAGGAGGAGGAGAGGGTGAGGAGAGAGGAAGAAGAACAAAAACCAAAAGAGGAAGAACAAAGAAAGAAAGAAATAGAGAATATAAAGAGAGAGACAGAGCAAAGAGTCAGACAGGAATTTAAAGAAAAGAAAGAGAAAGAGGAAAGAATCAGTCAGAAGGAGGAGAGAAAAAATAGAGAGAAAAGAATCAGAAAAGAAATACATTCTTGCTGCTGCTAGGGTTGGTGCTAGTGTTGGTGCTGTTGTTGGTGTTGGTGCTGCTCCTGGTGCTGTTGTTGGTGCTGCTGTTGGTGCTGCTGCTAGTGATGCTGTTGGTGCTGCTGCTGATGTTGGTGCTGGTGTTGCTGCTAGTGTTGGTGCTGCTGCTAGTGTTGGTGCTGGTGTTGCTGCTAGTGTTGGTGCTGCTGCTAGTGTTGGTGCTGGTGTTGGTGCTAGTGTTGGTGCTGTTGTTGGTCTTGGTGTTGGTGCTGCTCCTGGTGCTGCTGTTGGTGCTGCTGCTGCTAGTGTTGCTGCTAGTGTTGGTGCTGCTGCTAGTGTTGTTGTTGGTGCTGCTGCTAGTGTTGGTGCTGCTGCTAGTGTTGGTGCTGCTGCTAGTGTTGGTGCTGGTGTTGGTGCTAGTGTTGGTGCTGTTGTTGGTCTTGGTGTTGGTGCTGCTCCTGGTGCTGTTGTTGGTGGTGTTGTTGGTGGTGTTGTTGCTGCTGTTGTTAGTGCTGTTGGTTTTGTTGGTAAATTTCTAAAAAATAAAAAATTAGGTCATGAGGTGAAATAATGAATCTTAATGGGAATAAACCCTACATGTTCTTCATCCTCCTTAATCATATATTTGGCTTTTTATCCACTGAATTCACAGAATTTAATGTCATGATGATGATTTTGTGGGTTTTTATCTGAAGCGTAAATCTTTTATTTTTATGTCAGATTTAAATCTGAAATTTTTCTTCCAGAGGTTCTACATACTGGCTGAAGCACCAGTTACCTATAAACTACACAATTCTGTTTAACTGCAATGTAAACTGTTACGGGGAATTCTGTAGAGCTTCTATACAGTCACATATCATCATAATAATAATTCTATCACTAAATTACCAGTGTTTTGTCTTTTATATAACACCATTATTGTGCTTAGAGGTAAAAACTAATTCATCACTAACTTATATGTAATTGCTTTTTGTTCGTGTGCTGGAGCACTAGAAATGGAGGATTGTATCAGAAACGTCACCAAAATAAATACAAATAACAGGAAAATTTAAGATATGCCATAAAAATGAGTTTGTATGAGATCTTGTTTTTTATAGCATCTGATATAATTATGTAATATCATGAGAGCTGATTTCAGCAATATGAGAACAATCCTGACTTCATACCAGGGTCAGTAAAGTTCACATTTCAGACACATTGTACACATATCTGCTGTATTATAGCCATGAAACTAATTCTAAACAAATCAATAACAGAACTCTTAATGACTGTTCATGTGCATCATACACCATAATTACTTTCAAACATTTACAACCAGTGTTGGGGAACGATTCTTTTAAAAGTAATGCATTATAATATTGAGTTTCTCCCCAAAAAAGTAAATAATTACGTTACTTAGTTACTTTTTATGGAAAGTAATGCGTTATATTACTTTTGCGTTACTTGTATCTCTTTCATGCCTTACAGGTGTAACAGGTGTAACAGGTGTAATATAGATCATTTTCATTAAGAAATCTGTCTCTCTTTCTCTCTCTCTCTCTGTCTCTCTCTCTCTCTCTCTCTCTCTCTCTATATATATATATATATATATATATCTGTGTCTCTCTCTCTCTTTCTCTCTCTCTGTCTCTCTCTCTCTCTCTCTCTCTCTCTCTCTCTATATATATATCTGTGTCTCTCTCTCTCTCTCTCTCTCTGTCTCTCTGTCTCTCTCTCTCTCTCTCTCTATATATATATATATATATATATATATATATATATATATATATATATATATATATATATATATATATATCTGTGTGTCTCTCTGTCTCTCTCTCTCTCTGTCTTTCTCTCTCTCTCTCTCTCTCTCTCTCTCTCTCTCTCTCTCTCTCTCTCTATATATATATATATATCTCTGTGTCTCTCTCTCTCTCTCTCTCTCTCTCTCTCTCTCTCTCTCTCTCTCTCTCTCTCTCTCTCTCTCTCTCTCTCTCTCTATATATATATATATATATATATATATATATATATATATCTCTGTGTGTCTCTCTCTCTGTCTTTCTCTCTCTCTCTCTCTCTATATATATATATATATATATATATATATATCTGTGTGTCTCTGTCTCTCTCTTTCTGTCTCTCTCTCTCTCTCTCTATATATATATATATATATATATATATATATCTGTGTCTCTCTCTCTCTCTCTCTCTCTCTCTCTCTCTCTCTCTCTCTCTCTCTCTCTCTCTCTATATATATATATATATATCTGTCTCTCTCTCTCTCTCTCTGTCTTTCTCTCTCTCTCTCTCTCTCTCTCTCTCTCTCTCTCCGCTGTGATGGCATCGTACATGTGTCTCCCACGGAAAGCTTTTATTCTGAGCAGTCCACAGATCTGCTATAGAAAGGTTTCTATATTTCAGTCTCATTTACATTTACATTTGCGGCATTTAGCAGACGCCCTTATCCAGAGCGACGTACAAAAGTGCTTTAAATCTCTAGTAATGAATAAATCTACACTGGTACACAAGATTACACACTTAATATAAATATAACTCAAATTCTACAAACTTGGAAAGTGCTAATTTAGGTATTTCAGGAAGAGGTAGGTCTTCAGTCGTCGCTTGAAGATAATCAGGGACTCTGCTGTACGGACATCTAGGGGAAGTTCATTCCACCACCTCGGTGCCAAAACAGAGAAGAGCCTTGAATTGTACTTACCTCTCATTCTGAGAGAAGGTGGTACCAGTGGAGCAGTGCTGGAGGATCTCAGACAGCGTGGTGCAGTGCGAGATGTGATGAGGTCACTGAGGTAAGATGGTGCTGGTCCATTTTTGGCCTTGTAGTCAAGCATCAGTGTTTTGAATCTGATACGTGCAGCTACTGGAAGCCAGTGAAGGGAGTGCAGCAGTGGGGTGGTGTGGGAAAACTTGGGTTGATTGAACACAAGTCGTGCAGCTGCGTTTTGGATCATTTGCAGTGGACGAATAGCGTTCAGGGGAAGACCTGCCAGCAGAGAGTTGCAGTAGTCAAGTCTTGAAATGACAAGAGACTGAACAAGCAACTGGGCAGCCTGTATGGACAGAAATGGTTGAATCCTTCGGATGTTATAGAGAAGAAATCTACAAGAACGAGCAACATTAGCGACATGTGGGAAAAAAGACAGTTCATTGTCCATAGTTACCCCAAGGTTACGAGCAGTGGCTGAAGGAGAGCAGAGAGTCATGAAGTGTTATTTGTAGATCTTGACCTGGAGATGAATCACCTGGGATGACCAGCAGTTCTGTTTTGCTGGGGTTGAGTTTAAGTTGGTGAGCACTCATCCATAAAGATATGTCTGACAAGCATGCTGAGATCCGGCGGAAGCTGTGGTATCTGATGGAGGAAAGAAAAGATGAGTTGAGTGTCATCTGCATAGCAGTGATAAGAAAACCCAAGTGAGGATATGACTTCACCAATGGAGTGGGTATAGAGGGAGAAAAGGAGGGGACCAAGTACAGAGCCTTGTGGGACACCAGTGGTGAGTCTGCATGGGGCAGATGTGGATCCCTCCATGTTACCTGGTATGAGCGACCTTCCAGGTAGGAAGCAAACCATTCCCATGCTGTTCCAGATACCAAGGCTCTTGAGGGTTGACAAAAGTGTCTTGTGGTTGACTGTGTCAAATGCTGCTGAAAGGTCCAGGAAGATAAGTACAGATGACAGCTTGGCTGACCGAGCAGCATGTAGTTTCTCAGAAACAGCCAATAGGGCCGTCTCTGTGGAATGTGCGCTTTGAACCCAGACTGGTTCGGATCATGGAGGTTGTTCTGTGAGATAGACAGACAGTTGGTTAAAAACAGTGCGTTCAGAGATTTAGAAAGAAAGGAGAAGTGATACCGGTCTGTAGTTGTTGATGTCTGATGGATCCAGAGCAGGTTTCTTCAAGATAGGAATGACCCTTGCTTGCTTGAAGGTAGTTGGTACATAGCCAGATGTTAATGACCCATTGATGATTGTGGAGATGAAGGGCAGGAGATCTTGCGTGATGGTCTGGGCGTAGTTGAAGGATTGGATCCAGAGGACAGGTGGTGAGATTGCAGGATCGGATGACTTGCAGTATCTCATCTTCTGTTAAGGTTGAGAAGCTTGACAGAGACGTAGTGGATTGTTGGCTGTGTTCTGTAGCCATTGTTGGAGGAAGTGAAGGTCTGGCAGATTTTCCTAATCTTCTCATCATAGAAGGAGGCAAAGTCATTAGCAGTCAGGGAGGATGGAGCAGGTGCAGCAGGGGGGTTCAGTAGAGAAGAGATGTTGTGAGGCTTACGAGGATCTTGTGCAGAGGCCTCAAGCTTTTCCTTGTAGAAGGCAGTTTTGGCAGAAGTCACCTCCAAAGAAAATTTGGTCAGGAGTGCACGGTAAGATGAGAGGTCTACATCAAGTTGTGATTTTTTCCACTTCCTCTCTGCAGATCGGATTTCTCGTCTATTACTGCGCAAAACTTCTGACAGTCTCCATTTCCATACATGCAAAATTACACACACACACACACACACACACACACACACACACACACACACACACACACCTGTAGTGCTGTGCTTTGCATGCTGATGTTTTTTTTTTTTTTTTTGAAGTGGTATTTTTTGCAGTTGTAAGAGCTTTTCCCCAACACATAATCTACACTTCACCATTATTCCTTTCTCCTTTTCCTCCACTATTTTAAAATAATAAGAACACTTCCATCACAGTGATGTAATTCTCTGGTTTGTCATCTCCGCTACTGACCAGCTTCTGTTCCTGCGGCTCGCACATGTGACTGCGTGATTCTACGTGACTACGTTCATTTTAATTCAGTATTTATTTATTTTTTTATGCAAAATAATTTAACTGAAATTTAACATGCATTACTTTTTTAAAAAGTAACTTAGATATTAATGTGTACATGTATAAAGATCCGTGCTACTTTACTCGTTACTCCAGAAAAGTCATATTATTACATAACGCACGTTACTTGTAACGCGTTACCCCCAACACTGCTTACAAGAATATTTAGTCTTCATGCTTTATGTTCAGATTCATTTCACAAATAATAAACATACATTTGCATTAAGCATCAAGATGAAGCCTACACCGAACCCAAATAAACCACCACACACAACACCAAAGACTTTTTTGAAGTATTGATACAAATCATAAAGACGCTGTTGAACAAGACGTCCTGAACTGAATTCTCCACATCAGAACCCAGATCTTTCTTTCTGCTGATCCACCCAAACCACATCCACATACAAATGCCCATCGGTCTGTAGAGCCTGAGCTGAACATACCTCCTACAATTAGAGAGAAAAATGCAATCACACAAATATATTTCTGCTGACTAACACACCACTTAACTACATCTTCCAGGTCAAGAGATTTCTTGCTAATCTTCTGCTCTTCATCGTCCACATCGTTCTCTCCTGTAGTACTGTTCTTCTCTTCTTCCTCATTTACTGCTCTGACCCTCATTTCCTCTTCTATCTCTTTCCTCACACGGATCTCTGTCTCCCTCTTTGCTCGCTCGAGATCCATCTGGTGTTGGTGTTTAGGCTGTTGTGCTAAAAGCATTTCTTTCTGTTCTTCAGTTCTTCTCTGTGTCTCCTGCAGCATCTCCAACGTGTAGAATTTGTTCTCGTTACCAGACACCATTCTGTCTATAATATCCAGTAGATAATAAACCTGATCACGGTCATTTAGAGCATTGTTCAGAACTGTAAATCTCCCACCACAGAGAGACACTAAATCCATCAAGTACACATTCTGTCTGATTAACATATCCATCCGTACACCATGAAGCTGATCTCCATGTGTGAACACCAATACTGTGTGTCTAAACACTTCCTCTCCATAGATCTGTTTAAACTGGGACACTGTTTCTGCCTCCTGCTTTGTAAATGTGGTGGGTTTTAACACGCATGCATGAACTCCTGGAGAAGATAATCTCACACTCTGCTCTATCTCACTGACAAGATCTTCAGGATCTTCTTTATGTGTAAAAAGGAAAGAATCTGGAGTGTCTACAACCTTCACTGTCCTTCCTGTAAGGACAACACTCTCCTTCTGACATCTTCTGGTCACTGATGAAGATCCAGAACCTACAGGGAATCTGTTCATGTGTAGGATGGTGTTTCCCACAGAACTTTTCCCACGGCAGTTTTTCCAATCAAGGTGATCCAAATATCAGTGGAGGAAGACATGACTTCAGTCTGTGAAAATGAACAACATGGTTTCTCATTAGAGGCAACACAAGTACCAGAAAACTCGCAGAGGCACATGACAGTCATGCTGACAGCTGATAAGGGGGTGTGTTCAGAATCAGCAGGAAATTCACACCAGTAATCTTTATTGAAAAAAAATGTCATCAGATTTAGCCAGATTTTATTTAATCCTCTTTCA
The DNA here is from genome assembly GCF_014805685.1 of Silurus meridionalis. NCBI lineage: Eukaryota > Metazoa > Chordata > Actinopteri > Siluriformes > Siluridae > Silurus > Silurus meridionalis. Next base: position 12,530,845 of record NC_060912.1, on the reverse strand, counting down.
GATTACAGTGATGGAAGTTCAGATCATTTTAGTGACTCAGTTCTTTGAATCTCGTTCATCAAAATGAATGAATCTTTTTTAAGTCATTAAGTTCATTTTGTTCTGTTGACTGGAAATGAAATAAAAGGTTACATTTTTTATAATCAGATCCCCAACATGTCTACATACACAAACTTTAACTATATTCCAATCATATATACATGTGCATCTCAATACATTAGAATGTTGTGGAAAAGTTCATTAGTTTTAGTAATTCAACTCAAATTGTGAAACTCGTGTATTAAATTAACTCAGTGCACACAGACTGAAGTAATTTAAGTCTTTGGTTCTTTTAATTGTATGATTTTGGCTGAAGGTGATTAATTGTCCTTGTTAGATTTTTATCCCAAACTAAACTAATGTCCTGTCGATCTTCATCATCATCATTATCAAACACGGCAACATACAAATTAAAATTCCATCAATTCAACATACAAGAATCAAAACCAAAACAAAGTAGTGTTTAACACTCATACATAAATTCTTAATCTTCTCAAAAAAACTTTGCTCAGCAGTTTTTTCACGTTCTCCAAGACATCACCATGTTTCTCAGACCTTGGTAGGCTTCAGGCTTCGCATCAGGACCTGAGGGAGAGTTAATGAGACATCAGCACTAATAGAATTCAATTCTTCAACCAGGGCAGAAACGTAGTCATCCACCATCACTTCCAGGTTACATGAGGAAGAAACTCCAGTGCGTCCCCTGACCCATGGGGTCGGGAAAGACCTGAACATTAAACTTTCAAAATATTAGTTTTTGTGAAAGATGGCGTCGTTCTCATTTCTGTGAGTACTGCCAGGAGAACAGTCCAATTTCAGCCTGTTTCAATGCAGGCTTTAGTAACAGGTTCCTTAACGGTTCTGTTTGTTCTCTCTACCACTCCAGCTGACTGTGGGGACACAGTTCTCCATGTCATCCTCAAATGCAGGTTAAATCATGTAAAGAAGAAGAAGTCGTGCGTGAACATGATCCAGAAACACCACCATCCTCTCTTGACCAAATCTCATATAAAGTGTCCTGAGGCAAAGTGGAAAACTGTTCTGTGAATCCATGGACACCACGTCCTCCAGACTTAAGAGGAGACGGACCATCTGGCTTGTTATAAGAGCTCAGTTCAAAAAGCTGCATCTCCATAACTTCCTGTTGATGAGTAAAGCCATTATTTATATTTTTCTTCAACTCTCATAAATATTCATATATTTTGGTTCTTGCTGTTGAATATTCAGGAGCAAGAGGGCGGAGCGTATTTAAATTTGAATGGAACCTCTGCTCATCGACGTACTATCAGACCACGCTGCAGCGAGCGACATGATTGGTCCAGACCGCCTGATCACGCGACAGCAGCCAAAACGGTGGACCAATCAGGAGCCGAGGAAGAGGAAAAACACACGGAGGAGTTGTTTGTGAATGACGTCAGTGGCGGAAACCAAGATGGCGGCGTTTTGCTCGTAGAAGAAGCTTCTGAATGCCGGAGAGATGCGGAAAGAGTCGTGTTTTTACAGTTTTTAATCATTTTGTATTTATTATTTTATATAAAAAGTGTGAGCGCGCAGAGATACAGTAGAGAAGCACTGGTTAATGTGAGAAGATGGACGGCGGAGGATTTCTGATGGATACCATGGACCAGACTCTGTCCGAGCTCGGAGATGAGTTCACTCTGGGAGACATCGACGGTAAACAGTCCAGTGTGTCCGATCTGTGTACCGATATTAGATCAGATCTGCGTACCGATATTAGATCCGATCTGTGTACCGATATTAAATCCTATCTGTGTACCGATATTAGATCCGATCTGTGTACCGATATTAGATCCGATCTGTGTATTGATATTAGATCCGATCTGTGTATTGATATTAGATCCGATCAGTGTACCGATACCGCTATTAGATCAGATCTGTGTACCGATACGATATTATATAAAATCTGTGTACCGATACCGGTTTTATATCCGATCTGTGTACCGATACCGCTATTAGATCTGATCTGTGTACTGATACCGCTATTAGATCAGATCTGTGTACCGATATCGATATTGGATCCGATCTGTGTACCGATACCGCTATTAGATTACCGATCTGTGTACCGATACCGCTATTAGATCAGATCTGTCTATCGATACTGCTATTAGATCAGATCTGTGTACCGATACCGGTTTTATATCCGATCTGTGTACCGATATTAGATCCGATCTGTGTACTGATACCGCTATTAGATCCGATCTGTGTACCGATACCGCTATTAGATCCGATCTGTGTACCGATACCGCTATTAGATCAGATCTGTGTACCGATACCGCTATTAGATCAGATCTGTGTACCGATATCGATATTGGATCCGATCTGTGTACCGATACCTCTATTAGATCAGATCTGTCTATCGATACCGCTATTAGATCCGATCTGTGTACCGATACGATATTATATAAAATCTGTGTACCGATACCGCTATTAGATCCGATCTGTGTACCGATACCGCTATTTGATCCGATCTGTGCCGATACGCTATTAGATCCGATCTGTGTACCGATACCGCTATTAGATCCGATCTGTGTACCGATACCGCTATTAGATCAGATCTGTGTACCGATATCGATATTGGATCCGATCTGTGTGCCGATACCTCTATTAGATCAGATCTGTCTATCGATACCGCTATTAGATCAGATCTGTGCGATATTAGATCCGATCTGTGTACCGATACCGCTATTTGATCCGATCTGTACCGATACCGCTATTAGATCAGATCCGTGTACCGATATCGATATTGGATCCGATCTGTGTACCGATACCGCTATTAGATTACCGATCTGTGTACCGATACCGCTATTAGAGCAGATCTGTCTATCGATACTGCTATTAGATCTGATCTGTGTACCGATACCGCTATTAGATCAGATCTGTCTATCGATACTGCTATTAGATCTGATCTGTGTACCAATACCGCTATTAGATCAGATCTGTCTATCGATACTGCTATTAGATCTGATCTGTGTACCGATACCGATATTAGATCTGATCTGTGTATCGATACTGCTATTAGATCAGACACACACACACACACACACACACACACACACACACACACTACTGTCTACACACATTCCAGATCTCACACACACACACACACACACACACACACACACACACACACTACTATCTACACACATTCCAGATCACACACACACACACACACACATGGTATTTGTGGTATATAATAGTAGTAATAAAGGATTAGTATGTAACTGATTATGATGAGAGAAATAAAATCTTGTAGCATGTGTTTGAACAGGGATCCATCATGTGCAGCCATGCACCTTGACCATGACCTTAATCTTAACCTTTACCTTAACCTTGAACACACACACACACACTGCTGTCTACACACATTACAGATCTCACACACACACACACACACACACACACACACACACACACACACACACATGGTATTTGTGGTATATAATAGTAGTAATAAAGGATTAGTATGTAACTGATTATGATGAGAGAAATAAAATCTTGTAGCATGTGTTTGAACAGGGATCCATCATGTGCAGCCATGCACCTTGACCATGACCTTAATCTTAACCTTTACCTTAACCTTGAACACACACACACACACACACACACACACACACACACAAGAAATCAAACACCTGATGTTAAGTCTTGTGTATAGTCTACTGATAGTCGAATCGTTTGTGTGTGTGTGTGTGTGTGTGTGTGTGTGTGTGTGTGTGTGTCTCTTTGGGTGGGGGGGCACCAGGTAGTCAACAAGTGTGTAAGACAACTATTTTCTTTCACACACTGCACACAAACGGAACATCTTTCTAATAAAGAGATGAAACTGATGAAGGCTGTTTATTTGTTTATTTTTCTGCAGTTAGAATGAACGACAGTGGAAGCAGAGCAGATCACAAAACTATTTACATTATAATATATAAAGTGGAAGTTTATTTCTGTGTTTCATTTACATTTTTCATGTGCAAAGTTTGGTGCAAAAGGAAAATGAAATAATTTATATTTATATTATTATTTATAATAGTTTTAATATGTAATTTACATGTGATTTGAACTGCAGAACGGTGCTCCAGTGCTTAAGATACAGCAGAATGTTTTTTGGTATAAACACTGAATTTTGCTCGAAATGTCCCACAGTGTTATGATGAAAACACAATCCTACGTGTCCGACTGTGAGTCTAAATGCATTTAGGACAAATAACATGGAAATGATTCTTTTACTACCATTTCTGCTTGAACACATCATTTCATTGTCCTTTTGCACCAGACTTTACACATACAGTAATAGAAACTTGTACAAAAATATGTCTGTTTTAAATAAACATTTTAAAAATAATTTTTTAAATCTTTATGCTTCTATAAAAGGCAATGTGGATAAACATTCGAAAAATTATTCCTCATAACATTTTAAAGCCACGATGTACAGAACATCACAAAGATGTTGAAGAAAATGTATGAAAACATTTTGAATAAATAAATAAATAAATAAACTATGAATAAGTGCAGAAAATCCAGACTGCAGACAGGATTTGCATCTCACATGTCGGCAAATCAAACGAAATCTGCTAAATATCCTGTGGAGGGCGCTATCTACAGCGCAACATCCAAGCCCGAAAAAACACACACACACACACACACACACACACACACACACACACAAAGCCTTCCTTCCCTTTCACTGTAATAATGAGATCCACTCTTCTGGAACGGCTCTCCAACAGATGTTAGGGTGTGGCAGTGGGGATTAATGACCAATAAACTACATATGCATTAGTGAGATCAGATCAGACACTGGTGTTTATGAGGAGGTCTGGGGTTCACTCGGGGGTCAGTGGGGTTGAGGAGGTCAGAGCTTGGTGCAGGACACTCAGGTTCATCAACATCCATGAAGCTTGCTTTTGTGCACAGGAACCTGGTCGTTCAGGAGCAGTGGTTTGGGAGACATAGTTCCAGTGAAGGGAAACTGTTATGGTACAGTCAAAAAAGGTGTTCTACAAAATCGTGTGTTTGAGTTTGGAGGTGAACCATATGAGTGTGATGATCAGGGGAACACATCGGTTTTACATACAATATGTGCAAAATGCCCTGTGTGTGTTTCATGGCATTCTATCAGTACAGAAAGAAGATACTGATGCTGTATTTACTGTGAAATTCATAAAAAGCCTCTCCCTCTCTCTCTCTCTTTCTCTCTCTCTCTCTCTCTCTCTCTCTCTCTCTCTCACTCTCTCTCTTGCTCGCTCGCTCTCTCTCTCTCTCTTGCTCGCTCTCTCTCTCTCTCTCTATACAGAGATGCTGCAGTTTGTCAGCAACAACTCAGAGTTTTCTGATCTTTTTGATGACCCCATGCAAAGTGCACCAACGCATCCGGTACAGTCGACCAACCCTGTAACCGTGACAATCACCAGTTCTGCTCCTGCTGTGGTGGCCACACCCACCACATATGCACCTGTACAAAGCATTGCAGTCAGCCATCAGAGCCGAACAACCCCCCTACTGCAGCCCCGACCACGACCACCAACACACATACAGGTAAATCCTGTACACAAACACACACCCACAACACGGTATCCATGCTAACACTGAACAGGAGATATTGTAGCATTCTTTCATCCTGCTCTTATTGTCTGCTGTCAGGTTGCAGCCTCTTCAGTTCCTCTACAGACTCAGACCATAGCGAGTTTTCCAGTGCAGGCACAGACGCTGCAGACACAAACTCAGACTGTGATGATTACTCCAAGTGCAACACAGCAAAGGTTCATCCAGAATCCTGTCATATGCCACCAAAACCCCAGTGCTGCCTTTCAGGGTAAGAACAAAATACTCCTGTTCACTCCCACAGATACCCTCGACTACCATCACCCACTCCCACAGATACCCTCAACTACCATCGCCCACTCCCACAGATACCCTCGACTACCGTCACCCACTTCCAGAGATACCATCAACTACCATCACCCACTCCCACAGATACCATCAACTACTGTCACCCACTCCCACAGATACCCTCGACTAGCGTCACCCACTCCCACAGATACCATCAACTACCATCACCCACTCCCACAGATACCATCAACTACTGTCACCCATTCCCACAGATACCCTCGACTACCATCACCCACTCCCACAGATACCATCAACTACTGTCACCCATTCCCACAGATACCATCAACTACCGTCACCCACTCCCACAGATACCCTCGACTACCGTCACTCACTTCCACAGATACCCTCAATTACTCTCACCCACTCCCACAGATACCTCGACTACCATCGCCCACTCCCACAAATACCATCAACTACTCACCCACTCCCACAGATACCCTCGACTACCATCACCCACTCCCACAGATACCATCAACTACTCACCCACTCCCACAGATACCCTCGACTACCATCACCCACTCCCACAGATACCATCAACTACTCTCACCCACTCCCACAGATATCATCAACTACCATCACCACTTCCACAGATACCCCAACTACCATCACCCACTCCCACAGATACCCTCAACTACCATCGCCCACTCCCACAGATACCCTCGACTACCGTCACCCACTTCCAGAGATACCATCAACTACCATCACCCACTCCCACAGATACCATCAACTACGTCACCCACTTCCACAGATACCATCAACTACTCTCACCCACTCCCACAGATATCATCAACTACCATCACCACTTCCACAGATACCCCAACTACCATTACCCACTCCCACAGATACCATCAACTACCATCACCCACTTCCACAGATACCCCCAACTACCATTACCCACTCCCACAGATACCATCAACTACCATCACCGATTCCCACAGATACCCTTAACTACTCTCACCCACTCCCACAGATACCATCAACTACCGTCACCCATTTCCACAGATACCCTCAACTAAGTTTACTTGGATACTATTGACTGCTTTTACTCATAACCAGTTAAAAGATACTGGTAGTAGTGGAAATTCCCTTGACTACCATTGACTTTAATTTGTTTTAGCCCTGAAGGTTGCAAACGAGTTGATCGTGTTCCTGATTTTGTCTCCACTCTTTCTCAGTCCTTCAACCACAGGTCCAGCCAATGGCAATCCAGCACCAACGTGTACTGACTCCTGCAACTCAGACCATTCA
>NC_060912.1:12503657-12516157 GCF_014805685.1 Silurus meridionalis | reverse complement strand
ATAGATTGTGTGTGTGTGTGTGTGTGTGTGTGTGTGTGATCATGTTAGATTGTGTGTGTGTGTGAGAAATAATGATGGATCGTGTGTGTGTGTGTGTGTGTGTGTGTGTGTGTGTGTGTGTGTGTGTGTGAGATAATGATGGATCGTGTGTGTGTGTGATAATGATAGATTGTGTGTGTGTGTGTGTGTGTGTGTGTGTGTGTGTGTGTGTGTGTGGTGTGTGTGTGTGATAATGATAGATTGTGTGTGTGTGTGAGAGATAATGATAGATGTGTGTGTGTGTGTGTGTGTGAGATAATGATAGATTGTGTGTGTGTGTGTGTGTGTGTGTGTGATAATGATAGATTGTGTGTGTGTGTGTGTGATATAATGATGTGTGTGTGTGTGTAGATCGTGTGTGTGTGTGTGTGTGATGTGTGTGTGTGTGTGTGTGAGATAATGATAGATTGTGTGTGTGTGTGTGTGTGTGTGTGTGATCATGTTAGATGTGTGTGTGTGTGTGTGTGTGTGTGTGTATGTGTGTGTGTGTGTGTGTGTGTGTGATCATGTTAGATCGTGTGTGTGTGTGTGTGTGTGTGATCATGTTAGATCGTGTGTGTGTGTGTGTGTGTGTGTGATCATGTTAGATCGTGTGTGTGTGTGTGTGTGTGTGTGTGTGTGTGTGTGTGATTGTGTGTGTGTGTGTGTGTGTGTGTGTGTGTGTGTGTGTGTGTGTGTGTGATCATGTGTGTGTGTGTGTGTGTGTGTGTGTGTGTGTGTGTGTGTGTGTGTGTGTGTGTGTGTGTGTGTGATCATATTAGATCGTGTGTGTGTGTGTGTGTGTGTGTTAGATCGTGTGTGTGTGTGTGTGTGTGTGTGTGTGTGTGTGTGTGAGATCATGTTAGATGTGTGTGTGTGTGTGTGTGTGTGTGTGTGTGTGTGTGTGTGTGTGTGTGTGTGTGTGTGTGTGTGTGTGTGTGTGTGTGTGTGTGTGTGTGTGTGTGTGTGTGTGTGTGTGTGTGTGTGTGTGATCATGTTAGATCGTGTGTGTGTGTGTGTGTGTGTGTGTGTGTGTGTGAGTGTGAGAGATAATGATAAATCATGCAGATTAGCTGAACTGGTGACTGTAGATGTTCACTGTATCTTCAACAGCTTCCAGGGTTTTGACTTCCTCATGTTCTGTTTGCTCAGCGTGTTTGCTGGAGTAAAGTTCATGTAGAATCAGGATTCACAGAGTCCTGCCCCTGCTTTGGTAAATAAAGAGCTGAGGGCAGTCTTCCAGGTTCAGCATGTGGTCCTCAGACACCATCACAAAGCAGATTTACACAAATCCGTACAGTAGGTGAAGAATCGTGAGTGTGTTCCTGAGGTGAAGACTGGAAGGAAAACCTGCACACACACCTCAGGTCAGTGTGGGCTCTGGGGTCTGGACGTCCCTGATGTAGAGGAGTAAAAGGTTAAACATGTAAGTATGCAGGAAGTTCAAGTGCAGTCAGATGATTTCTGTCTCTAAAGCCAGAACATTCAAAAAACTGTAATATTTCACAACAGCGTGGATCCACTTCCATCAACATCATCTCTACACTGATGGTCTAAAACCCTGTGATTATTCTGTGAGGAGAAGATCCAGTTCCTCTCCTTCTCTCAGTAACACCAAAGCAAGTCATTAACGTTCCACAGATGTGTTCATTGTAGAACTTCCACAGCATTTCTACTGAGATCTTCTGAAATCAGAAGAAATAAATCCTGCACATTTTTACATGGTTTCTTTTATGTTGAATGAATACGCTTTAATGTAGCTACTGCTGTTTAGATCATTATTTATTAATAAAACCCTGGACAGGCCACGCCCACAAGGACAAAGTTTGGAGTTTCCTTTCACTCCTAATCTTCAGCCCATGTGTGTGTGATCTCCATCATCCCTCTCCCAACATCTGCTCTGGCTGAGGTGATGAGGATGTTCTGGGAGACTGCACTGGAGCAGAGAGTAAGGACACAGGTAGAGTGCTGCTCAAGCTGTAGGACATGTTCATATCTTCATCCTGGTCTTCACTGCTGGTCTGAGAGCTTCTCCTTCTCCTCAGACAGTCCTCCCTGAAAGGCTTTTGTTATTATCAGGTTTTATCTTGGGGTAGAACTCCTCTCCTGCTACTGTCTGCCTTCCCAGTTGATCTCATCCATCGTTTTTTTCACCTTCATCCATCTGCACAAGGTTCCTGAGAGAGAAGCAGCACTTTACCAGCAGGTGCTCCAACATGACACTGTGTGTGAACCTCAACACAAGCCGTGTGTGTGTGTAACAATTCCTGACTGTGTAACAATTCCTGACTGTGTAACTATGCTAATGGTAGAAACAGACATTTATTAAAAATAAATTAATTAATCAAATAATTAATTCGGTTTTCTGGAGATACAGTATCGTGCGTTTTACAGTGACATCTACTGGTCAAACTGCGCAACTACTTCAAGATTCAGTTTCGAGCTGGAGAGTTTAGCTGCTGTTATTTTTACATTAACTTACTAAATTTAGTTTTTCAACTAAATAAAACTTTTATATGTGAATAAACGCAATATAAGATTTCTGTAATATTCAGCGGTTTAGTTTTATAAGTCAGCAGTTCGGAACTGAGTTTCTGTGAAACGCGGCCGCCCGGACTGTATTCAGAGGAGCACATGGGACCGGAAGTGAAGCGCACATGTGAAGATGGGGAAACAGAGGAAACCTGGGCAGCAGAAAGCAGGATTTAAAAACAGACAGAATAAATGTGCTGTTGTGTTCGATGAGAAAGAGAGACAGTAAGTGACCACGCCCACTATTATCACCTGTCCAATCACCTGTGTCCTGCATATCCTACAGTGTGTGTGTGTGTGTGTGTGTGTGTGTGTGTGTGTGTGTGTGTGTGTGTGTGTGTGTGTGTGTGTGTGTCTGTCAGGGAGTTCCTCACTGGGTTCCACAAGAGGAAGGTGGAGAGGCGCAAAGCGGCGGTGGAGGAGATCAAGAACAAACTGAAAGAGGAGCAGAAACGACTAAGAGAGGAGGTGTGTGTGTGTGTGTGTGTGTGTGTGTGTGTGTGTGTGTGTGTGTGTTAGGATGGTGTGTTAAATTTATGTGTTGGTTGTGTTTTAGAGACATAAAGAATACCTGAAGATGCTGAAGGAGAGAAAGGAGGCTCTCGGTGAGTGTGTGTGTGTGTGTGTGTGTGTGTGTGTGAGGTGAAGGAGGTCAGAAGGTTGTGGGTTGAAGCTCTGGTATCACCAGGCTGTCACTCTTGGGGCCCCTGAGCAAGGCCCCTACCCCTGTGTGCTCCAGGAGTGCTGTATGAGAAGAAACAGGTTCACTGTAAAGTCCATGTGAGTATAAAACTCTTCTCTTTCCCACAGAAGATGCAGATGAACTTGATGATGTCGTCACCTCGACTACAGAGTCCCTGCAGTACGATCACCCAAACCACACGGTTACCGTGACGACCATCAGTGACCTCGACCTGTCCGGAGCTCGACTGCTGGAGTCTCTGAGCAGCCAGGTGAAGGTTCAGACTCAGTAAGGGGGGGTGATCATGAGTACACTGAGGTTCCACTGTTGGGCCCCTGAGTAAGGCCCCTAAGCCTCACCTGCTCTGTGTATAAATAAGATCAAAGCTCTGTAATGCACATGTGGTGATGAAGATGATGGTGATGTTTGTGGTGTTACAGGCAGCAGGAGCGAGTGATGGTGATAAAGGTGAAGGTGATGAAGAGGAGAAAATAGAAGCATTACCCAGGAAAGCTGGAAACCCTCTCCTGTCTAAAAAGTACTGCTCCATCTCTCTCTCTCTCTCTCTCTCTCTCTCTCTCTCTCTCACTCTTCCTTGCTCTCTCTCTCTTTCTCACTCTCTCACTCTTCCTCTCTCTCTCTCTCTCTCTCTCTCTCTCTGTCTCTCTCTCTGTCTCTCTTTCTCTTTCTCTCTCTCACACTCTCTCTCTCTCTCTCTCTCTCCCTTTCTCTCTCTCTCCTCTCTCTCTCTCTCTCTCTCTCTCTTCTCTCCCTCTTTCTCTCTCACACTCTCTCTCTCTCTCTCTTTCTCTCTCTCTCTCCTCTCTCTCTCTCTCTCTCACTCTCCTCTCTCTCTCTCTCTCTCCTCTCTCTCTCTCTCTCCTCTCCCTCTCTCTCTCTCTCACCTCCTCTCTCTCTCACCTCCTCTCTCTCACTCTCTCTCTCTCTCTCACACTCTTTCTCTCTCTCTCACCTCTCTCTCTCTCACCTCTCTCTCTCTCACTCTCCTCTCTCTCTCTCACACTCTTCTCTCTCTCTCTCTCTCACACATACTCACTCTCTTTCTCTCTCTCCTCTCTCTCTCTCTCTCTTTCTTACTCTCACCCATCTTTCTCTCTCTCTCTTGCTCATCTCATCTCCATCTTCTTTCTCTTTCATTATTTTTTTGTTTAGTTTGCTTCCTAAATGTATCCACTTTTCTGTATTTTTATTTTTTGTCTTTATCTCACTTATCAAACCCCCCTCTCTCTCTCTCTCTCTCTCTCTCTCTCTCTCTCTCTCTCTCTCTCTCTGTAGGATCCAGTCTCTGTCAGCATCGCTTCACTCCTTCACCAAACAGAAGAAGAGAAAAGGTAAAGCGGACACTAGGTGGCGAAATCAGCAGAGCGACAGGAAGTCATCGGTTGCCATGGGCAACAAGCATCGCCTCGGCAAGACAACAAAGAAGCAGCGACGGAAGAGAACGGGTCTGAGAGGGCGGAGTCAGGACTGAGGAGCTCCTGAGGATCTTCATTACAAACCAAATAACAACCAGAAGATGTGAAGAAACCAAATCGAACCGTTTACAGAACCTGCAGAGACGTCCCTCAGTACCGCTGCCGTACCGCTCAGAACTCCTCCAGCGGTTCTGGAACCTGGTTCTGACCTGCTGATTCACCACACCACAGTCTAACACGGGTCAGGGGTGTGGCCTGTTGTCATGGTAACCGGGGAAGCTACAAATTTAAATCCTGAACTCGAGAGTGTGTGTGTGTGTGTGTGTGTGTGTGTGTGTGTGTGTGTGTGTGAGATGTGCTCTGAATGAAATGACATTCTAAATGAAAGTGTGTGTGTGTGTGTGTGTGTGTGTGTGTGTGTGTGTGTGTGTGTGTGTGTGTGTGTTTACACACGTCTCTTAAACAGGATCTCAAACACTTGTTCAGTTTTAAATAAATAAATAAATAAATGTGATGTTTTGGATCTGATGGAATTAAAACACTGCCTCACATTTCTGTAGATTTTATACATTAATAATAAAATTCCTCATTACAAGCTACAACTATCTACAGCTGTGTTACTTTAGTGTGTGTGTGTGTGTGTGTGTGTGTGTGTGTGTGTGTGTGTGTGTGTGTGAGAGAGAGAGAGCACGCGCGTGTTCCATCTGTTCACCAGCTCATGTCACTGTGATATTTAATACTGACCCTGGGGTCTGTAACGGCGGCCATTTTGGCTCCTCACGTGACACACTGTAATTAAGAGTAAATGATAATCAGATCCAAAATGGCTGTCGGTGGTGATCCAGTTGTTTCTATTGTCACAGTAGCCAATCAGACACGTGTGTGAGGATAAGTGAATGGTGAAGAGGCACCCTGAGTCACTCACACACACACACACACACACAGTTTTACACACACTGCATCATCACACAGACAGACAGCAGCAGGTAAGACCTGGATACAGCCTGGGAATTATTATTAAAGCTTCTGATCTTTACTGTGTGAGTGTGTGTGTGTGTGTGTGTGTGTGTGTGTGTGTGTGTGTGTGTGTGTGTTTCACTGTTCACTGGGTGGTTCAGATCACCAACACTAACAACCAGTTAACATCCAATGATGAGACACAGAATCAGTATATAATATAATAAATCTAGTAAAAAGTGTGGAAACTCCAAGTGCATGTTGATTTCGTTTCTATGCAACAAAGTTTTTAATGTCACGAGATGAAGATTTCCACTGACCAACAAATCTAAACATGTTCAGATCTTCTACTTTAATTTCACTGAAAAATCCCTCAGCATCAGCACGCGTCATTTCTCCAAACATTCATCTGAAACTCTTTACTGTGTCTCGTAAAACTCCTCAGAGATGATCTTCACTAGAGTTTCCTTCTTCATCTCAGAGCAGTTCAGTAGGATCGAGGTTTGGACTTCTTCTTCTTATTATTATTATTATTATTATATATTTACAGAAGAAATGCCTTTAATTTTTTGTATAATTCTATATTTTATATATAATATTTGTAGTATATGATTTTATATTTCTGTGTTTTATTTCTTTCCTCAGTGTGTCCACTTGATGTATGTTTGAGTGTGTGTGTGTGTGTGTGTGTGTGTGTGTGTGTGTGTGTGTGTGCTGACCGTTACCCATCATGCCCTCCACCGGTGACGAGCGTGTGTGCTCTAAGTTCCAGCCCAACATCTTCAACCCATCACGCTGCCATGAGTGCCTTCGTCTCAAACACCTGCACACACACACACCTACACACACACCTGAGCAGGTGAACCTGGTCACCGAGAGCAGCAGCAGCAGCAGGGAGGAGAAGGAACAGAGCACCAAGGTGAGTGATGAGAAAAAGACCAGGATGGAAATAATTCAGGTCTGATAATTTCTCTCCTGATAATAATTTGGTCTGAATTCATTACTGAATTCAGACCAAATCACAGACACAAGTAGACGTTTTCTGGAAATTGAGAAGTTGTGAAAAGGTACTTCAGGTTCAGCAGGGAGGTAAAGGGGCAGATACACACCACAAACAACCCTAGTGGTATATCTCATGTGGGTTGTGGTATTTCCCAGAAGTTCCTTCATGAGCAGGGTATGGCAGAAAGGTATCTCAGTCACAGGAGACCAGAACAACATCTGCTGAACAGTTCTGCACCAGTTCTTGGGCAATTTCTTTGAAACGTCTTTTTATTTTCTCACAGCTGCAGTGTAATGAGCATGAACATTAACATTAGCATCAACAGTCTCTGTGACGAGACAATGTTCCAGTAGATCTTCATACATAGAAATGTTTTTGGCTAAACTAAGCTTCTGCTTGCTTATGGTGGAACTGCTTATGGACCAGGTGTGTTGGAAGACCTGACCATCCCATGCCTCCATGTGAAGTTTCTCTACCTTGGGAATTAAGTGTTAAAAACAGATATACACTCAAGATTCTGAAGCTTGTAGCCAGAAATGTCTACAAACTCCATCAGGCATCTGAGATTTTTCTGGTTTGATCATGAAGTCGTCTCTGGTTAAATGTCATCCCTCGTTCTCTCCAGGGTCACCGAGCAGTGATGTTATTTAGTTCCATGCCCAGTAGAGGGAGCTGTAAAGGTTTTTCATGTCCAGTGTAGCCTTTACATCCATGCTTGTACTGACCCTCAGTGATGAGTAGCTCCTTATCCATGTGGTGTTTATGGAGCTCCATCTGACCTGCTTATAAGGTCAGGCATCATCTACAATTCTTGAAAAGATTGAAGGAGGAGAGCAGTGATGTTCACGTCTGTGTCTCGCTTTACAAATTCATGGAGGAAGATCATTTCACTGCTCTTTTGGGAATCATGAAGAATTTAATCTACATTTACTGCAGGAGAAAGTGCCAAAGAATGAAAAAGAAAAAAGAGGAAGAGAGAGAAGAAGAAAGGGTGAAGATCAGAAAAGAGAGAGAACAAGAGGAAAAAGAGATCAAGAGAGAGAGAGAGGAGAAGGATAGAGAGAGAAGGAGGGAGAGAGAGAGAAGGAGGGAGAGAGAGGGAGAGAGTGAGAGAGAGGGAGGGAGAGAGGGAGGGAGAGAGAGGGAGGGAGGGAGGGAGAGGTTGTAGAAGGAGAACAGGAGAGAAATGAAATAATGATGAAGTGAAGGTTGGGTTACAGAGTCGTAACGCAAACCCAACCACACACACACACACACACACACACACACACACACACATGCTCATATTATCACCCATCTTTCCTTTTCCTCTGTTTATTATTTATCACGTGTCAGTAGAACACGTGAAACAGGTGAAATAAAACACTGCTACATTCTGTGAAATAAAAAAATAAAAATGTTGTAATCTGCAAAGGTCAACAGTTTAGCCCCGCCCATAAAACATGGCTGTATTGTGATTGGCTGGTGCAGGAGGACTCTGATGACGTGTCGGTGGTGAGCGGTGGCTCTCTGTGTATCCTCAGTCCTGAGTGTGACCTTTACGTGTGTGACGGAGACGAAAGTCAAGACGAAGACGAACACACCTGCAACAGGTACGATAATAATCACCTCAGAACTGATGTACGTACCAGTTTATTCTCTCGTTCTCTCCGTCTCCTTTCTCTACAGGAACTCAGTTGGGATCATCATCAAATCATCATCAATAGTAATGATACATCTCTCTTTCTCTCTCTCTCTCGCTCTCTCCCTCTCTCTCCCTCTCCCTCTCTCTCTCTCTCTCTCTCCTCTCTCTCTCTCTCTCTTCCTCTCTCTCCTCTCCTCTCTCTCTCTCCCTCTCTTTCTCTCTCTCTCTCTTCCTCTCTCTCTCCCTCTCCCTCTCTCTCTCTCTCTGCAGTCAGTGTGAGGGAGACTCGTCCTCCCCCGGTTCGTTCACTCCTGAAGAAGAGGACGGCTTCTTCTCTCTCCCCCTCAGCAGGATGACACGTTTGGATCCCTCATCACACCGAAACAATCCACGTATGTGGATGGAGGAGGCGAGGAATCGAGAAAGTTTCTCTCGGCGCTCCTCCGTCCCACACGGTAAAGAACAATAACAATATTCATATCTCTAACATACATTTATTAAACACAGACTTCACTTTACAAACGTTCACGGATACGAACAAACCTGAAACTAAAGGGAGGAGAGCCGGCGTGAGCTGCTCGTACACCAAAACCCATCTAGACTCGTCCACCAGAACCCGTCTAGACTCCACATGATGCGCACTGGACTCGGACTCGGAATTCTTTTAAGTGACTTTTTTTGTAATACATTTTTAGATTTTTTTTTATTACTTAATACAAAATATTGTACACAGAATCTGTTTTATTATATTTAGTTTATTTGATAGTATTTATAGCTCTTACATCATTAGGAGTTTTGCGTAGTCAATAACAAACACAGTAACAACTTACGAACAAATTCATGCTACGGACACTTGTTCAGAATGCCACTCGTTCAGAACGCCACTCGTATAGAACGCCACTCGTTCAGAACGCCACTCGTATAGAACGCCACTCGTTCAGAACGCCACTCGTATAGAACGCCACTCGTTTAGAACGGCACTCGTATAGAACGCCACTCGTATAGAACGCCACTCGTTCAGAACGCCACTCGTATAGAACGCCACTCGTTCAGAACGCCACTCGTATAGAACGCCACTCGTTTAGAACGCCACTCGTTTAGAACGCCACTCGTATAGAACGCCACTCGTTCAGAACGCCACTCGTATAGAACGCCACTCGTTTAGAACGCCACTCGTTTAGAACGCCACTCGTTTAGAACGCCACTCGTTAGAACGCCACTGTAGAACGCCACTCGTAGAACGCCACTCGTTTAGAACGCCACTCGTTTAGAACGCCACTCGTATAAAACGCCACTCGTTTAGAACGCCACTCGTATAGAACGCCACTCGTTTAGAACGCCACTCGTATAGAACGCCACTCGTTTAGAACGCCACTCGTTTAGAACGCCACTCATTCAGAACGCCACTCGTTTAGAACGCCACTCGTGTAGAACGCCACTCGTTCAGAACGCCACTCGTTTAGAACGCCACTCATTTAGAACGCCACTCGTTCGTAAGGTGGAAAGCAGGAAAAATGGGTAGAAAAGGTTCAAATAAGCTTATATAAGCATATATGGAAATGTAGGTGTGTCATTATGTCTCTACATAAAGATGTGGGTGTGATTTTAAGTCTATTTTTGGAGATATGAGAACATATATGGGAATATGAAACAACATATGGAGATAGTCCATTCAGTCCATACATGGAGATACATGAGAACATATATGGTAATGAATGTCATTTAGTCCATATTTGGAAATGTGAGTGTGTGAATGTTGCTCTTCATGGAGATGTGGGAGTGCCATAAAGTCCATTTTTGGAGATCAAGACCATAAATGGAGATATAAAACCATACATGGAGATGTAGGAATGTAATTTGTTCCTTATATAAAGATGTGTGTTATTGTATCTCTTCAGGTAGATACAAGAATGTCATTTAGTCTGTATGGATGAAGTCTCTGAATAGGAAAGCACAAGCTGTTATATGTAAATGTATCATCTTTTAGCCAGCTAGCTAACGCTAACTAACCTTGCAGCAGTTTTTAAAGAGAAGTTCATGGTACCTTCACCGTTAGTGAGCTTGTGCAACTCAACCAATAAATGAGTAATGATGCAGACACTAAGTCATTTTGTTGCATGTGCACATCTCTGGTTACATCCTGATGTAGAGTAAGTGTTAATAACACGCCGTTAATTATTCCTCAGGGTGTTTTCCTCAGTGTCCCGTTACTGCGTGTGCAACGTTTACATGACGCGGCTGGAAACACGTGTGGATTAGTGTGTAACAATACCTGGATGATGAAATGTTAGGAAAGAATTCTGAAATAGTTCTGTTAGCATTAGAACCAGATTCTAAAGTTCTAATAAAACTGCACTCAAGCTATAAGTATGGTTAGTGAATATGGTTGCTATGGAAACGCACAGGAACTTTAGATAGAAATGAAGTGTTAGCTAACACCACTTTCTTAAGCGTAATTAGCGAGTGTTTAACATTAAGATTCAAATGTAAGTATCTACTTCTCTTTTGTTCCCAGTGAGTTCTAAGGTTGAACAAGACAGAGAAAGTGGATATTTCTCTCTGGGCCGTGTGACTGGTGCCAGAACATTAAGCGATAAAAGTCCTTCTCCTCATCGCCATGCTGAACGTGGACATCCTTTACCAAGCAACCGAACACATGAGCCCAAAGCAGCCATTCCATTCCGAAACCCAGACCTCGGTGTTCCTTCACAGAGAAGAACTACTGAGATCCAGAATCCAGATTTGACACTATTGCCATTGAACCCTTCTCCAGAACCTGTGGATCTCAGCATTGAAGTGGAAGCTCAAGCAGGTCCGAGATCTTTAAGTCCCACACCATTCAAGCAGGCTGAATCCTTGGGGGCATCCCAGAAAAAAGGATTCAGATCACCAAGTTCACCTTCCAGTAAAAACTTATTTTCCACGAAACAAGATTCAGGATTTTCCCGCTCTTTATCTCCTTCCTGTAGTGCCACTCCTTTTAAACGGGCTGAGTCTGTCTCCTCACTATCGTCCCGTGGGTATGGGATGGACAGTGTCTCAGAGAGGAGAGCCCAACCATGCAAAAGCCCCAATCGAAATTCCTTTGTCCGTCCTTCTGAATCTGAAGCCATTCGGAAAACCTTCAGAGGCTTTGCTAGCACTGTTGGGGCAGTCAGCAATCTCAATAAGTCCCAGACGAGCCCATATGCTGACCTGAGAGCCGGTTTACGGAAAACAGAGCCCCCCAGTGGGCAGGGTGCTAAAACCCGAAGTCCCTCCCCTGCACGGCGGAGCCAAGATGCAGCTGGCCGGACTTTTCCTCGGAAAACAGAGCCCCCCAGTGGGCAGGGCTCTAAAACCCGAAGTCCCTCCCCTGCACGGCGGAGCCAAGATGCAGCTGGCCGGACTTTTCTTCGGAAAACAGAGCCCCCCAGTGGGCAGGGCTCTAAAACCCGAAGTCCCTCCCCTGCACGACGGAGCCAAGATGCAGCTGGCCAGTCTTTTCTTCGGAAAACAGAATCAAAAACTGTTTCAAATAATCAGAAAAAATGTGAAAGTCGGACCTCATCACCATCCAGGAGCAACAGCAGGTCAATTCTGCGTAAAGTGGTTGAGGGTTGGCGTAGTGCGTCACCTGTAAGAAAGGGCTATGGGACAGCCAGCCAACTGGAAAAGAGCCTTGTTTCAAATGGGCGGAGTCATAACGGCTCTAACTCTTCTTCTTTAAGACGGAGCTTTGAGACAAGTAGTCCATCACTGCATAAATCTGAAACTAAAAGACTCTCCCCTATATTAAGACGGAGCTATGATGCTCCTACTAAACAATCATCACTGCACAAATCTGGATCAGACCGATCTTCCTATAACCGAAGTCCCTCCCCTTCAAAGCAGAATTATGGCTCTCCTGGACAATCAAATTTTAGATCAGACCAAAGCAATTATTCTAGACCAGTCCCAGCCTCCTTCAGCCGAAGTCCCTCCCCTTCAAAGCGAGATTATGACCCTACTGGCCAATCACATTTTAGATCAGACCAAAGCAATTATTCTAGACCAGTCCCAGCCTCCCTTAGCCGAAGTCCCTCCCCTTCAAAGCGAGATTATGACCCTACTGGCCAATCACATTTTAGATCAGACCATAGCAATTATTCTAGACCAGTCCCAGCCTCCCTTAGCCAAAGTCCCTCCCCTTCAAAGCGAGATTATGACCCTACTGGCCAATCACATTTTAGATCAGACCAAAGCAATTATTCTAGACCAGTCCCAGCT